>NC_079504.1:42418319-42494977 GCF_030052815.1 Hevea brasiliensis | reverse complement strand
CTTCAACTTTCCTCCATGCTTAAAGGGTTCCAAATTTCTTCAAATCTTCCTAGTGCACTCATTGACCCTCAATTTACCACAAAAACCCATTTAAAACAACAAAATTATAAAAATCAAATATAAAGTAATTAAAGTTAATAAATAAGCTAAAATAAGGCTAAAAACATAAAATATACTAAAATATAAGGGCAAAATGGATACAAAACTACCCTAAAATGCTTATATGAAATGAGTGCAACAAATTCCCCTAAACTCAAACATTTGCTTGTCCTTAAGCAAATTAAAAATAATTAATGCAATTGGGATACCTTCCCTTAAATTCATGAAAACTATTTATCCAAGCACTCAAGCTTATCTTTAGCCACCAACAAACCGTATACCCACTTTTAAGGTACAAAGAATTCAATTCTGACCAAAGTTATCACCGCTTAGCCTTAGGTCAATTATCCATATCATCAAGCCCAAACCAATCAATCACAAAGAATAATTATGCTTAAATAGACTCTAGAGCAATCATAAATTAAAATGTCTCAAATAATGACGAAAGTAAATGAATAGATGAATAATATCCCAATCCCATAAGCATTTCTTCTATTCCAATCTCCACTAATGTAGCAAAACACATCAAAAGATCAAAAGAACTTTCAAGGGTTGTAATGGGGCTAAGCGGGTGATAATATGGCTAACAAGGAAAGGATAAAGGTAACAAAACATAAGAATAATCAAATTATTAAAAGATCAAGACACACAACCCTTTTTTTTTTTTCAAATGGGAGAGAGAACTTTACAACTATTTACCAATGCTAAGCATATGATTTTGAAGCTTTTGGAGGGACTACATAAATAACATTGACTTTGAATTACAATTGTCCTTTTTAATTCACCCCCAAACTCATTTCTTTGTGTATTTGGGTGGTGAATTCCTTTACGTACCATAATTGAATTTGCTAGCCTTTTTACTTTAGTCACTTCTCTCAACTAATTATTATATTTTTTTTCTCTTCTTTTTTTTTATTATTAATTCTTTTAGGTGTATCTATCACTTAAAGAATTATTCTCATGGAGGGTAGGTACGTGTTTGGGGTTATGGCTAGGCATTAATATGGGTTTCAAAGAAATGAAAGGGATAAATGTAGGCTCAAATTGGTTCCAAAGGGAAATTTTAAAGTGAGGTTGGCTAAGGCTAAAATATGGGTTTAAAATTCAAAGAATGCCTAGATTTTTTCTTTCTCAAGTGCATGCTATGATTTCACTTTGAAAGGTTTAGAAGGATTCTTCTAGGATTGGTGAGACATCAATTAGCTACTTCTTACCCTAGAATTTTCTCTAAGCACTCAAAGTCAATGCAATTGATTGGGTGGCCCTTGGCTAAGAAGATATAAACTAAGGCAAGGACCTAATAACCTTGCACCTATCCAGAACTTTCAATCCACCAAACCCTTCTAAAAGTAAGCTCAATTGCTCTTCAAAGCAATTCTCAATCCTCTATGGATAAGGTAAAATTTTATTTTTACGATATGCATAATTCTAAAATGAATGCATAACTCAAATTAAATCTAAGTGTAATTTGTATGAAAACTATATGCAAGTGTATGTGTATGAGTTTAGACATATGTGTGGTATATGTATAAGTGTATGGATTAACTATATATGAATGAATGAAATGCAATAAATGAATGAATGAAAATTTTAAAAATTTTGCCCTCACCCTTAAACTCAAGTGAAACATTGTCCTCAATGTCTAAAATAAATGCAAAGATGGGAAAAATTGTGTGAGCTAATTAATTAATGAATATATACAATTGGGAATTAAATCAATATATGCTCAAGAATTCAAAAATTAAGCTCAAAATGATATTAACAATGAAGCTTTAGAGAAAAAAATATGAAAAAGTATCCCAAATGTATGAATTTACAATGCTTAAGAAGGTGCTTAAGATATTGCTTAACCTGTTGCTTAGGGTTAAGCAAGGTTTGCATATGGTTAAGCAAGATCATAAGCATTAGCAACATGCTAAAAATATAAAGAACTGTAAGTAAGCCAGTACCTCATGATGAAATTAAACATATTTGGCTGAAGGTAAATTGTGTCACTCATCAATATCAACAAAATTAGAACTGAATAAAAGATAAAGTACAAAAATAATGTGTAAAAAAATGAAAAAGTAGAATGAGATAAGATCTAACAGTTAAAGCAAGAATCAAACCAAAGAGCAGTCACTACTGCAAAAGCATATTATAGAATAAAGTAAGATGATAATGTCACACCTTACTCCTCTGCAAGATGTAACATGATCCCGTAGTACACCTAATGAATTACCGTACTTTGCCTACCGATAACCCATTAGATATACTACAAGGGATTTTAAAACAATTTTCGTGAAATTTAAATCATCGATTAAAATCTGGTGTTATAAATTTTTTTTTTTCAAAATTTCGGCAAAGTGCTGGCTGTATTTTGAGAAAACAGTTCTTCAATCCTGCAAAAGAAAATGTTCTCAATATGTTTTCTCAAATACAACTTCAATAACTTCATTTCAATTCACAATTCAATTCTCAATAAACAATCAATTCATTTTCAAACTAATCTCATCATAAAGAAACATTTCATTGATTACAAGACTCAAAATTTATAATACAAAACTATTCAAGTAAATGAAATCTCAAATTTATATTTACAATAATTTACATTTAATTACATACCAAAATGTTTTACAAGAGTTTTTATACAACTGCTCAAATAATTTACATGCATATTATTACATGCTTACATCAAAACCTATGTACATGGGTATACCTATGATATACCTGGAGCTGATCTGAATGTGTCTTCAAAGAAACTTACTCGCTGCTCTATGCTCTTCTTAACTGCGATAGCATACAAAGCTATCGCTGAGTGGTGAACTCAGTGGTGCACAACTATAATCTAAAACATAGTACAATATACATTGCTAATAATGTAAATCATTTGTATAAAATGACTTTGATCACAAAATTCAATTTATCAAATCATGACTAACTATTTAAGGTAGTTCCAACAAAATCAATTATACATAAATCATAACTGAAATCACAATTCTTTACTGTTTAACAACATTATGTGTCTCAAAAACCATGTTGTATCTCAAAAACCATGCTGAATCTCAAAAATCATTCTTTATCTCAAAAATCATTCTTTATCTCACTAACTATGCAAGACTAATCCGAAAGGGCCATATTCGATGTGATTCTAACTCCCTATGGTCGGGGAGGTCGAATCAGATTCTAACTCCCTATGGTCGGGGAGGTCGAATCATCGTGCACAGTACACACCACAATAATGAATTTTCCGCAAGGGCCATAACGATAAAATAAACTTAGATCTAACCTCAAATCAGAGGAAAATCTAAGCCTGTGCACGTACCATGGTAATCAAAACACAACTAACTCCATTGTCTTCTCAACAAATGAGAGAGACGGGTAATAACCTAGTCAAGCATTTATAGTGAGATATAAAACAATATCACAATCCTTTTAGTGAGCATAAATCACAATATAATTCGATTCAAAGTCAATTCCAATATCCAATAATTTTTATGCTCATCACAATTCAAATCATAAATTTGTATTTTTCCATGAAAATTACCATCACAATTCAAAACATGTTTTATCATAATTTTCCAAAACATAATTTATTCAATCCATAACAATGCTTAATACTTATGGAAATACCATTTCACAAAGCTAAATTCATACATACTATAACAATTTCAATAATCATTGAATTAAATCCAATGCTTGTTAAACATAATACATAAGAAAAATATGTTATTTAATCATATGAAATATTCAGAACAAAATCAGTTAAAAAATAGTTGTGCACAAACCTCTGATAACTGTCTCTTGGCTCTGACTCAGTGTTTCCTTCCCCTTCCCTGAGTCTTTGCTAACTGAGAAATACAATTTTGAAGTGTTTCAGTACTTAATTAAACTGTCTCTAACGATAATGCTTGATAAGTAATTCACTGAATTCTATTATTTACTTAGTCAACCTAATATGTCGACCCTCGGTGCATTCTAGGTAATTTAGGTTTTAATATTACTAATATGTCACATTCGATAGTCTTTTAGGGTTGGTACTGTTAATAGTATGCCCTAGAGCATATCATTTAGTATGTATCTTGTACATATTTTATTAATAAAAGGCATTTCCACTTTTCCGTTTACATAATATATTTATGTGTAATAGAAAAGGTCCATTGATATTTTGTTAGAAATATTATTCTTAAGTTGTTAAGAATATGAGTGACAATATTTCTAGCACAAAGTATCATAAATAGGTTCACAATCGAGGATACTTCATAATAAGGACATGACTTATCCAGAAAGATTGTATTCATATTTGTTCCCAAGTTGTTTATATGAGATATAAGTAAGATGGAATGGTGAGTCTCATGCCATATAAAAAATATGATAGACACTTATAAATGATAAGTAGGCCGAACCAGTGACACTTATGACAAGCACATGGAGTTTACTCTTGTCAATGTTTTGTCATAAATCATATCAGTGCATATAATCTTTAGACCTGAGATAGCATAGTTATCTTGTATATAGGTAGTTTGAGTTTGATACTACTTTCATACTTATACTGTGTATGGGTATATGGGCATCTGTTAGCTCCTACTAGTTATATATGGAGGTAGGTGTTGATCAAGATGGAATCTGTTCCTCTAAGTAAATAGAGATAAAATCCTATGTTCATTTAATTATTCCTGATGTTTCAAGTTCCTGGCCAGGACAGATAGATTTATTCAGAAAAGAGTTTTTGATGAGAAAATCTTTTTAATCAAGAACTGGAATTAAAAGAGAACATAATATTCATAGCAAATGGAGTTTGACATAAACCATGACTCCAGCTTGAGTTGGGATTTTGTAACAGAGAGATTCTAGTGCATGGTAACATATGATTATAGGTTCATTTAAGGAAAACCTTAGTACTAATTTAGTGGCCATGGCATGCTATGCTAGGTGTTAACCATGGTCTATGAGGTGCATAAAATGATTTAGAGAAATCATTTATGGTAAGAAAGAGTTCTGATGATATTAAGAGTTGATATCATGTCTCATTGCCAATTACTGATGAGCCTAGTAAGTCACACACATACACAAGTTATCACCTAATTAAATATGATTTAATTAATTAATTAAAGAGTTTAATTGATTAATTAAATAGGTTTGGTTTGCAATTAAATTGTAAAGTCCCTAGCATGACTTGAAACCAAATCTAGATTATTGGATGTATGATATAAGTTAAATTTATATTTAAAGTGTTTAAATATGAATTTAATTAATGAGAGATTAATTAATAGAGATTAATTAATTAATTTATATTTGATATAAATTAATTAGAAGAAGAGAAATAATTATTTTGGGTTGAGAACTCAAAATTAAGACACAGGGGCATTTTGGTCATTTCACAGTGTGACACATGACACCATGAGATGGTGACACATGAGATTACACATAAGCTTGCAAAATGTTTTTAATCATGTAAGATGATTAAAATCAAGATTAAATATAGGTTTGACACTTGGCACAATGTGATTGGGTCACTTAAACCTAGAGCTAATCAAAGGGTGACATGTGGCAAGGGTTTAATGTGTTAACCTAGCTATTTAAGTGTTGTTATGAAAAGAAAAAACAACCAGCAGCCACTCCTCTCCTTTGTCACGCCATTTTGAGGCTTTTCATCTATTCTTCTTCATCTCTCATCAATTCAAAGATATTAGCCATCAATCTCTTGAATTAAGAACACTAGAAATTGTTTTTAGTGTCCTGTTTACATCTCTAATCTCTTAAAAGGCAGAACTTGAATTTCTAATTAATAGAAAAAGCTTTAGAAGCTGTTCAAGGGCTGCCATAGGTGTTCTTGGTGTGGACAAGCTAGAGGGATAACATCTGGTGTCCTGAAGACGAATCTCAAAGATGCAGACACGCTGCAGTGCATCAAGAGGTTAGTGTAATCATTCTTTTTTAATCTGATTAATTTTAAAATCTTAAATGGCAAATACAGATCCAAAAACATATTAAAAGAGTTTTAATATGTTGTTTATCATTGAAATCAAATAGAAAAAAATAAATCTTGCATGGTGCATGTGACCCTAGGTGAAAATTTTTGAATTCAATGGTATAAACTTGTATTTTTTACGCTTCCGTTCCTTTAGGTACATCTTACCAAATTTATTTCTATGTATTTTGCGTTTTCTTGCAATTTGCTGGACTCCGGGATACTAGTTTGACCTAGTTCCCTCGATTTTTGGTCAAAACAACAAACTTGTAGATCTATGTCTTATTGCACACGGGGCAAAATTTCAGGTCATTCTAAGTTATGTAGACCAAGTTATGGTCATTTTACTATTGCTGGTAAGAATGTACCAAAATTGGTCACTTTAGGTTATTTTAGGTCAATTTTGGTTCGGCCAGTTTTTGGACCCGAACTTGTGCAAGCTTTTTGACTTGCTTATGGTCATTTCTGGGCTTTGGTGTCTTCATAAGACTTGTAGATATAGGTCTTAACTATTCATGGTCAAAATTTTAGGTCAATTGGACTTGTTTTGAGTGAGTTATGGCCTAAACACTAACTGCTGCCCAAATGGTCAATTTTCAGGCCTTAAATGCACTAATCCGGATTTGGTCTTTTTTCAAGTTACCTTACAAGCTGAATTTTGGCAAGCTTCCTTCATGAAAGTTGGCACATTTTGTGCCTAGTTTCACCTCCAATTGGTCTCATACCAATTGGAGCCACACACTTAAGGTTCTAAGCCCAAAACCTAACTGCCCTATTGCATTTCCTTTATTACTCATCAAAGATCACTTTTAGCATTTACCAATTTGCACATTCATGCCCAATCTGGTTTGTACCATAACCTAAACACAATTTACAACATATTGTTGATCATTTTGGCAGCTTATAATCACACTCAACATACTCCATATAGTGCAGAATTTGTCAAACTCAATTACAATAATTTAATCACCTAATCATGCTCATTTACATGTCCAACCTCACACCATCATACATATACCCAAACTGCCATAACCACTACTACAATTCAACATTAATATTCCATAAACCAAACATGAAATAATATCCTTTTGGTTCACCAAACCAAACTGCCGATTCATAAATTTACATTCCATTAATTTCCAAGCTTCCAATTTCAAATACACATTCACATATACTAAGTATATATCACCCAAATTAATTTCTACACACATAAACATTTAATCAACCTTTTAATCTACCATTTACAAGCAAGAATAAACTGTCCTCAAGGAGTTTCCATGACTGCCAAAAATAAACATCTCCCTTAGAACATTAAACTCCAAAATTCTTTCCACAATTCAAGTACCCATAACCTCCTTACTAACTTTAATGAAGCACTAACCAAAAACACAAACTTACCACTTTGGAAACTCTTCAAAATCTCTCCAAAACTTGGTCTTCTTGCTGCCAATCTACTGCCCAAGGTGTATGGACAACTTTTAGTGAAGAAACTATAACCGTTAGAAGCTTGGATCATGGATGCATGGAGGACTTCAAGGTGTGGCCATGGAGTCCCATGGAGGATGAATTCGGCTGGTTTGAGAGGAGGTTGAAGATGAACTCATTTCTGCCCATTTTAGCTCTTAAGTGTCCCACAATTCTAAGTTAGTGGAGCACTAACCATTATTTAAGATTTAATAATCCAAAGTTTCACAATTCACTCATTTTACCTCATTTCTTTTACTATTCCTATAATATACCACAAATTTAATTTTCATGATATTTTCAAAGTGTAATATCATTTATTTTTAATGGAAATTTAGGTCAAAAGACAACTCAGGGTGTCAAATGACCACAATGCCCCTGTTCGGGTTGCATTCCCGATTTTTCGATAACACCGGGTTTTGTCCGTTTTTCGATTTCTTACTTTTCTTTGTACTAATTAATTAATTTTTCTTTGATATTTCTAATGATATTTATACTTAAATTGATGTCTCTTTAAGTCTTAAAAATATTTTCCAGGGTTTCCCGCGGTCCAGGGCTAGTCAACGGTTTACGCCGTGACTTCCCGGTGCGGTCACCCATCGCTAGGGTTCTCGACTCGCTTAACTTGGTTACATTTCTTTGCTATTATTTTTCCTTTGTTTTTCTTGTATTTTCTTTTCTTGTATTTCATTATTTTATGTCTCCTCACTCATATCGAAGTGTAGTTCTAGGCATCCTAGCTGTTCGGACAACACTGGTCACCGGAACAGTAGAACGCACTACCGAACATAGGGGTGTTACAAATAATAAGCTAAAGGAAATTTTTAAAGTGCAAGCACAGTCATAAAATGAAAGAAACTACAACTATGACCAACGTTTGGAATTCAACAGAAAAATTACAAAAGTAAACCCAAGACATAAACTAAAATTGAAATAAAATCTAAATCTGGAACAAAGCCTAAATTACTGGTAAACTAAAGAAATTCTCGCTACTCTCTGCAATCAAGGTTTCTTTATTCTTTGCTAGGTTTGTAGGTGGCATAGGGGTTGGTGCATCAGGGTCTGCTTCAGGTTCTACAAAAGCTTCTTGGTGATCTGAAGCTTCAGAGGCTGTTTCCAAGTTTTCTGTGAGGTCCTTCATTTGCTGGAGCATGTCTTGGCCCCAATGATATAGGTTGTTGAAAGATTGGGCCAATTTGTTATAGAGCTCCAACATTTGAATTTCCTGCTACTTTTGTTTCCTTTTAAGAGATGAAAATCTCTTTTTAAGCCTCTTTTCTAGCTTTTTCTACTGTTTGATCTGCTACTGACCCAAAGAATCAATTTTAACTTCCAATCCCTTCAAGGTTTTAAGAATTTCTGTGGTTTCAGTTGGAGGAACAGATGGTTGGGCAGTTAAGTTGGCTATTTTAGATTCTAAGGATATTAAAAAGGATAGAATTTCTAGTGAAAATTACTGTTCAGTAGCTGCTTGAGGTGCCAATACAGGTTCTGCTGGTGCATAAGCACCTGGTGTTGCAGAACCACTAGCATTACTATGCTGCTGTAATAACACATAAGTGTGCCCTTTTTCTCACAAAGATCCAAGTGAAGCAACATTGTGCTATCTAAAGATGACTCACAAGAAACTGGCACAAGCTTATTTAAACTAGCATCAAAGCCAAATGAAATGGCTATGGTAATTATATAACCTCTAAAAACTATGCTACTTGTGGTGTGCCTTGTGACAGTTTGGTGCCAATGAGTAGCTAAGAAGTAGGCTGTGCTAACTGGTTTTTTCTACTTCATACACCAAAAGAAAAATAAGTCTCCAGCACTCATAATGCTATTACTATGCCCTCTACCTAAGACAGTAAAAGGGATAAATCTATGAAGATATTTCAACATAGGATCCACAATCCTAGTTGCCTTTGCTATCCTCTGTCAATAATAACCTCTATAAGGGGCGATTTCCTTCTAGAACTTAATAGGATCATAAATGGTTTGTTGCCACTCAATGCTCTTATATCCAACATCCTAAAAACCAAAGACTGCGCTCATAGAGCCCATATCTAACTCTCTATCTACACCAGCACATCTGAAGCAAATTACATCTCTATGGCCAGGGACATTAGGTTTTAAATTCAACCTTAGGGAACTCAAAAACTCCAAAGTTAAGTCTTTATACATTGGTTCCTTAATCCTAGCAAACTCAGTCCAATTGATAGCATCTAGATAAGCAAACACAGCATCATATATTCCCAATTCTCTTAAAATTTGCTCATCCATATATTTATTTGCTGAAATGGGTTTGGAGGCTAAACTATCTTATGCATTTTTCATATCTGTGTCTTTAAAAGCCCAAGGTGATGGAGAAGTTACCTCCTCTATGTCATCTACAGATGTTGAAGGTATTGCTGAAGCACTGGCAGGCTGAGAAGATGTCAAGGGTGACTGAAATATGGGGATTAGAGCAATTGGTGATGAAATTGATGATGCTGACCTTGTTCTCTTACTGCTAGGTGAAGATTCTAAATCCATAGGAATAGGGGATGACCCTTTCCTTTTCGCAATAGAGACTTTCTTGGTTCTACCTACAGCCATTTTGGTTTTGGTTTTAGGTTTGGCTTGAGTTGGCATAGGTTCAGGTATTGGTTCTTGAACTTGGTTTTCGATAGTAGGTGTGTCAATAGGCGTTTCGATGGCACGGGCAAGGATGGGGGTTTCTATAGTGGCTTCTTGTTGTGGTGTGAGAGGCATCAGTGGAATGAGGGAAGGTGTTTGGTCTTAGGGTAGTGGTGGTGAATGTGGTGGTGGTGATTGTGGTGGTGGGTTTAGGTTAGGGTTAGGGTTAGGGTCAGCAGAAGGTGAAGATGGGTTTGCCATTTTCGATTTGGCAGAAGATTTGGATTTTCGGGGTTTGTGGGTAGACCAAACTTTAGTTCTCATCATTAAATAAGAAGAAATAATCTCTTTAACTTCCCAAGAACTGCCTGAAGGAACGGTAGGGAGAGTGGTAGTGTGCTCTAGTTTTTCGGGTGAGAAAATGGGATAAAAGTGGCAGAAACTTAGGACTTTAAAATTTAAGGCAAACAACTGGTGGCTTGGGATAATGCTTAGGGTCTGCACAAAATTGCTTAAGGTTAAGCATGACTTGCATAGGGTACAACTTAGGGTAAGCATGTAGCAATTGCTGAACTAAAGATTTTGGAAATGCTTAGGGTCTGCACGAATTTGCTTAGGGTTAAGCAGGACTTGCATAGGGTATAGCTTAGGGTAAGCAAATCATCAGCAAGTTTTGGCAGGTTTTGGGAAAAAATGTGATTTCACTTACCAAAAATAGTCCGAATGCTATGAAATGCTATCATGACCCTCAGCAAATCTCCAATACACATAAACACAAGAAAATTAAAGAATTTAAGCTCATCATCTCTCAAAAACTTATCAAGCATAATATAAGCATGTGGGAATTGAGAGACAAATAGCTCAAATTAGGCACAAATTGTAGATTACCCTTGCAACCTTAATGAAATGGACTTATTCCTAAGCTTATACCCAAAACATATTTTCAGCAGCATTAGAGACAAATTCTAAGCACTCAGAAATTGCCGAAAATACATTGAAATTGACTGTCATGACCCAGGGATGGGGTTGAGATGTGCTCATTCAACTAGCTACATACTAGAGTGGAACTTCATGTCCCACATCGGAAACAGGTAGAAAAAGATTTAGGCCATATGTATGGGAGCCTTTCTCACCTAGTCAGCGTGCTTTTGGGAACGAAACCTCCCAAGGGACAAATCCATGAGGCCCATGGGCCAAAGCAGACAATACTAACTAGAAATGGATCAGGCTGTTACAATGTGGTATCAAAGCTGGTCTCCCTTAAGTACGGTGTGTTATACGAGGATGCACCAGGCAGAAGTTGGTGGGCTTATCACGGATGGGATTGGGATGTGCTCATTCAACCAGCTACGTACTGGAGTAGAACTTCGTGTTCCACATCAGAAACGGGAAGAAAAAGATTTGGGCCATATATATGGGAGCCTTCCTCACCTTGTCAGCGTGCTTTTAGGAACAAAACCTCCCAAGGGATAAATCCGTGAGGCCCACGAGCCAAAGCGAACAATACTGACTGGAGGTGGATCAGGTTGTTACATTGGCTTCTTAAGCAACATGAACAGTAGCATGAACAGTAACATAAATAGTAACTTAAATAAAATTATGCAAATTCTAACAAACTATAAAAACTATAGATCCACTAAAGGGTAAAACTCAACAAACACCATTTTTGCACTTCAATAACGCTCACATCAGTCCTAAATATCAAAATTGATCCTCATTCAAGTTGCATTTCATAAAATTTACACAAGACACATCTTTAAATATGTGCTATCAAGTAGATTTCAATATCAGTAATTTAGCACAAGTTTAAAAGTATTACTGTTCACAGGGACTAGATAAGTGCAGAAATTTGCTTTATACTTGCTCCCTCTCAATTCTTCTCTTTTTGCTACAAGTCTCAATTTGCATAATCTTCATAAATGACCAACAAAAGATATGAAAATATTACTTTTGAGTTTAATGAGGGTAAAAACTAAAATAAATGAAATAGAAAATCAATAAACTTTAAAAAGATACGCTTGGGTTGCCTCCCAAGAAGCGCTTGTTTAAGGTCTTAAGCTTGACCTTCCACTCCAAATCACCTAAATATCCCCAGTTGGGGAACTAAGCCATGAAACCTCTATAACTTTTTGTGTGGGCTCTCCAACAATATAGTGCTTTAATCTTTACCCATTAACTTTGAAAGTACCTGAGGTTTCATTCCTTATCTCCATAGCTCCATATGGATATGCCTTTGTAACAGTGTAAGGCCCTGACCATCTTGACTTTAATTTTCCTGGAAATAACCTTAACCTGGAATTATATAAGAGAACAACATCTCCCTCTTGAAATTCTTTCCTCCTAATATGCTTATCATGCCATCTCTTAGTTCTTTCCTTATAAAGCTTGGCATTTTCATAAGCATCCAGTTTAAGTTCCTCAAGTTCACTTAATTGCAACATTTTCTTTTCTCTTGCAGTCTTTAAGTCAAAATTCAGTGTCCTTATAGCTTAATATGCTCTATGTTCCAACTCCAAAGGTAAATGACAAGCTTTCCCATAAACCAATCTAAAAGGGGTGGTGCCAATGGGAGTTTTAAAAGCTGTCCCATAGGCCTAGAGAGCATCATCCAACTTTAATGACCAATCTTTCCTTAAACTGTTTACTGTTTTCTTATGAATCCTTTTCAGCTCTCTATTTAAAATCTCTACTTGACCACTAGTTTGTGGATGGTAGGGTGTTGCAACCTTATGCTTAACTCCATATTTTTGTAATAGTCTCTCAAATTGATGGTTGCAAAAGTGAGAACCCCCGTCACTTATAATGGCACGTGGAGCTCCAAACCTTGTAAAAATGAATTTCTTAAGAAATTTAACCACCACAATAACATCATTAGTCAGAGATGGAATAGCTTCAATCCATTTGCTCACATAATCTACTCCAACTAAGATGTACTTGTGTCCAAAGGATGATGGAAAGGGTCCCATGAAGTCAATGCCCCACACATCAAATAGTTCCACTTCCAATATGTTTTAGAGGGGCATCTCATCTCTTTTTGAGATATTCCCTATCCTTTGACACCTATCACATGCATTTACAAGCTTTCTTACATCTCTAAAAATATATGGCTAAAAGAACCCTGCTTGAAGAACTTTTTCTATAGTCTTTGTAACACTCATATGACCCCAATAAGGTGAAGAATGGCAATCTCTAATGATATCTCCTATCTCCTCGTTAGCTAAACATCTCTTAATCAGCCCATCTCCACACCTCTTAAACAAAAATGGCTCCTCCCAATCATAATCCCTTACATCAAAAAAAATTTCTTCTTTTGTTGCCATGTCAAATCAGGTGGAAGAATTCCACACACCAAATAGTTCACAAAATTTGCATACCAAGGGATTTTTGCACTAATGGTTGCCAACAGCTGCTCATTAGGAAAATAATCATTTATTGGAAGCTTTTTCCCCAAATTATCTCCTTGTTCTTGCCTCAATCTGGATAAATGATTTGATACTACATTTTCTACTCCTTTCTTGTCCTTAATTTCCAAATCAAACTCTTAAAGGAGTAATACCCACCTTATCAACCTAGGTTTAGCCTCTTTTTTTTTTTTTTTTCTGAAGAAGATACTTAATAGCTGCATGATCTATGTACACTATTACTTTAGATCCCGAAAGATAGGACCTAAATTTATCTACTATAAATACCATTGCCAAAAACTCTTTCTCTGTAGTAGAGTAATTTATTTGAGCATCATCTAAGGTCCTACTTGCATAATAGATTGCATACACCTTCTTATCTCTCCTTTGTCCTAAAACAGTCTTAATGGCATAGTCACTTGCATCACACATCAACTCAAAAGGTAATGACCAATCTGGTGGCTACATAATAGGAGCAGATATCAAAGCTTCTTTTATCCTACAAAAAGCATTCATACAATCAGTATCAAAATGAAATTCCACATCTTTACTCAATAAATTAATAAGAGGTTTAGAAATTTAAAAAAATCGTTGATGAATCTCCTGTAAAATCTAGCATGCCCTAAGAAACTCCTCACTCCTTTCACAGATGATAGGGGTTGCATTTTCTCAATAATTTCTACCTTTGCTTTGTCTACCTCAATACCCCTGTTTGACACAAGATGTCCCAAAACAATTCCTTCTTGTACCATAAAATGGTACTTTTCCCAATTCAAAACTAAATTAAACTCTTCACATCTCTACAAAACTTTAGACAAGTTAAATAAGCATTTATCAAAAGATTTACCATACACAGAAAAATTATCCATAAACACTTCCATAATACCCTTAATGAAATAAAAAAAAATGGACATCATACATATCTGAAATGTAGTTAGGGCATTACATAATCTAAATGGCATCCTTCGATATGCAAAGGTACCATAGGGACATGAGAAGGTGGTTTTATCCTGATCATCTAGGTGAATAGGGATCTGAAAGAACCCTGAATAGCCATCCAAATAGCAAAAATAAGAATGATCAGCTAATCTCTCAAGCATCTGATCTATAAATGGTAATGGAAAATAGTCATTTCTAGTTACATTGTTTAATTTCCTATAATCTATGCAAATTCACCATTCAGTTACAGTCCTCATAGGTATTGGTTCATCATTTTCATTTTTCACTACTGTGATGCCCCCTTTCTTGGGTACAACATGAATTGGACTTACCCAATTGCTATCAGAAACAGGGTAAATGATACCTGCATCAAGCTATTTTAAGATCTCTTTTTTCACAACCTCTTTCATATTTGGATTCAATCTTCTTTGTGACTCTCTAGAGGCCTTATAATCATTTTCCAACAAAATTCTATGCATGCACACAGAAGGATGTATTCCTTGTCACAATAGCATCTCACTCTGCTGCTTTGTCCTTTCCCTTATCTACGATAGCAAAATAAAGTTATCGCTGAGTAATTTTACTCAGTGGTGCACAATAAAAATTTTAAATTTACTAAAACAATCATTCATTGAAAAACAGCAATTTTAAAACCTTTCGCAAGCATTTTTCACAAAACTGAACTTAACATTTATAATACTATTTTACCAAACAATTTATAATTCACAGTGTTGCCAATCAATAACACAACTTAGGTCATGACACAAAATTTCCAAACAATATCGTGTTATACACCACGACAAAGCAATCTCAACCTCACTAATCGAAATCAATGAGGGAGGTGGCTAGCTAGCTATATGAGTACTCATTTGAACTCGACCTCAAACTGACAAGCCAGAGAGAGAGGAAAATAGTCAATCTCCACCCTATAAACAGAGGAGGCACATTGTGATATTGCCATGCCCAGTGTGAATAAAAAAAAATTTGAAAATCATATTATTCAACATTTCATGAAAAACATTAATCAATTTTCATTTCAAATTTCCATTTACAAGGTAGGTAACACAACATTTCTCAAGGCATTATTTAGCATAAATTGTTTCAAAATGTATTCAAATAAATTTTCAAATAGCAAATCAAAAGTGAAAAGTTATTATGCATAAACTTTTAGTGAGTCGCCTGTCTACCTTGACTCACTTTTTTCTTATCTTTTTCAGTGTCTCTTTCTACTAAAACACACAATTTAAAGTGTTTCAATACTCATTAAATTTATTTCTAACTAATAAATAATCCAACAACTAAATTTTATAGACTTAATCTACCCCATGCAATTTATAACATTTTAAGTCCCTTTGCATTTTTGGTTATGGTGGTGATTACTATTCATTCCACTATTCAAGTCAAAATGTTGACTTTTTCATCTTTAATAGGTGTGTTAGTTCTAATTACTCCCACATACCATTTTTAGGTCATAATTATGTTGGCATTGATTGCCAATTGGTTTTCTAAGCTCCTTAAGTGAAACTCCAAAAATTCAATTTTTGGTGACTTGTTTTAACTGTTCCATTAGACCTTCTATAGTAGAAATTTGGCCAACTTTCCTTCACCAAAGTTGTTCCTCAATGTCTTAGATTTAATTCCTTTTTTGAATCACTCCATTTGGAGTTTTGTAGCTCTAGTTATGCCACTTTTTCCAAGGCTAGCCGGATTGGCCAAAAGTCTAGAATTCTGGGCAATTAGGGTTCTGGCAGATTTTAGGAACCAAGTTTGGTTAACAATTTGACTTAGTTATGCTCAGAATTTGGGTTTTTGTTCTTCAAAACAGTTGTTCTACTATGTCATAGCTTTCCAATGGTCCAAAAATCAGGTCATTTGGACCTTTCTACACCAAGTTAAGACCATTTGAACAAGTACTATTCATATAGTCAATTCTGTACAGTAGTAGGGTGGGTGATCCGGATTCAACCTAATTTTTCACCAAATTAATATAAATTTTAGGGTAAGGTTTCCGCATGAAAATTGTAGCTTTAGGTCTTAATTTTCATCTTCAATTAGCCTCACACCAATTGAAGTAATAGAATTTCAGTTATAACCATTTAAAGGGATAAGGGTCAAGTTGCCAGTATTGACCATTTCACATACACCATTCCATTCCAATTTTAATCATTCACTCACACTCCAAATCATACCAATTGACCAATTTAAGCCTTAATTAGGTCAATTGGCATCAATTCCCCAAATTTTCAATGGCCAAGAACCCTAATTCATGAATTAACTCAATCCACTTAAATTAAAGCTTACTAATCACCTTTACTTACTTAATCAAACTTGAGTACAAGGTTAATTAAATCAAAACACCTCATTACTCCCAACATCCCATGGTTGCTGAATTTCATGGGGTTCTAGATAGGCATGATTTCTCATGTTTTCATTCAATTCTAACTTGTTCAACCTCAATTCTATACTTATAAATCAACTAAAGTTAAGAAGGAGAGCTTACCTCTTATGAAGTTTTCCTATCTTCTCAATTCTTCATATTCCCCTTTACTTTCTCCTTCAATCTTCTTCTTGAGGTTCAATTTGAGGTTTTCTACTATTTTGACAAAGGATTTATGGTTTAATTTGGGGTTTAGAAAGCTTGATGATGAGCTTTCATAGACGAAGAATGAAGAAATGAGAGAGGGATGAGAGGGATGGGGCAGCAAGGAAGAAGATAAAATGAGGATTTTTATTTTTATTTTTATTTTTATTAATTTTTTTTATAATTGTTAAAAATTATCCCAAAATTTCAAAGTTTAAAAATTAATATTTATTGTGTCATGCTTATGTTAAGGATGATGTCATAATCTTTTTACTTTTTTAAATTTCTTTCTTTTCTTTTTCATTTTCTTTCACTCACCTCTTCAATTTGAATTTAATTTTCAATATGTTAATTTCCTACATTTTATTGGAAATTTAGGCCAAAAGTTATCTCTAAGGGTGAATTGACCAAATTACCCCTTACCAGTCTGATCCGGTTTACCAATAGCATTGTATTGCTTCCTGAACCCTAATATAATTATTTGATCTTGTTCTCAATTCTTTTTTATGGTTCTCACATTTCTACTAGCTTCGCAATAATTCCTAGGCATGCGGTGTCACAATGTCTCATACAAAATTATGGTTTTGACTAATCTCGTAATCACTTCCCAGTATGATCACCCATCATTGTGACCTTGGCTCATTTAACCTTTTATGCTTTATTTTTCTTATTTCTACTTTACCTTCATGTAATTGCTATTAATTTTTGTTCATGGCGTTTCTAAGTGATTTAAATATGGTTTTACACACTCCAACTGTCTGGCCAAACACTGGTCACCAGAACAGTGGAATTTACTGACCTAATGAACATAGGGGTGTTACAATTCTCCCCCCCCCCCCCCTAAAAATAAATTTTGTCCTAAAATTTTACCTGATCTTAGTCTCTTAATAGTTGTGGGTGCAGCCTCCTCATGTCCTATTTATGTTCCCAAGTGGCTTCCTGGCCTGAATAATGGTTCCACAACACTTTAACCAGTGGTATCTGTTTATTCCTTAGTTGTTTCACCTCATATGCCAGAATCTCTATGGGTTCTTCCTCATATGTGATGTCTGGATTTACTTCAATCTCTTCTACTGGCAGAACATGAGATGAGTTTGATTTATACCTCCTCAACATGGACACATAGAAGACATTATGTATCTTTTCTAGCTCTGGAGGTAGTGCCAATCTTTATGCCAAAGGACCCACTCTTTTCAGAACCTCATACAACCAAATAAAGCGAGGGCTCAGTTTCCCCTTTTTAACAAATCTCATAATTTTCTTCCAAGGAGAAACCTTGAGGAATACCTTGTCACACACCGCATATTCAATATCTCTCCTTTTCAAATCGATGTAGAACTTCAGATGGTCTGATGTAGCCTTAAGTCTATCTCTGATAAGTTTGATCTTCTCCTCTGTCTGCTGAACAATTTTTGGGCTAATCAGCTTTCTTTCTCCTACTTCATCCCAACACAGAGGAGTTCTGCAGTTCCTACCATACAAGGCTTCATATGGAGGCATCCCTATTCTAGATTGATAGCTATTGTTGTAAGCGAACTCAATCAAAGGCAAGTGTGTATCCTAACTACCTTCAAAATCAATTATATAAGCCCGTAGCATATCCTCCAGTATCTGAATCACCTTCTCAAACTGGCCATCTATCTATGGATGGAATGTCGTACTGAAGTTCAATCTAGTTTCTAGGGCTTTTTACAAACTACCCTAGAATCTAGAAGTGAACCTTGGGTCTCTGTCTGACACAATCGATACCGGCACCCCATGACATCTCACAATCTCATTAGTGTATAGTTTAACCAATCTGTCCAGACTGTAGTCCATCCGTACTGGCAAAAAGTGAGCAGACTTGGTCAATCTGTCCACAACAACCCATACTGCATCATGATTCTTTTGTGTTCATGGAAGTCCCATCACAAAGTCCATTGTTATTCTTTCCCATTTCCACTCAGGTACTAGCAGTGGATGTAGCAACCCTGTTGGCACTTGGTGTTCTGCCTTTACTTGCTAACAAGTTAGGCATTTAGCTACATACTCTGCTATGTCCTTCTTCATCCCATTCCACTAATAATGCTCTTTCAAGGTTCTATACATCTTGGTCCCACTAGGGTGCATAGCAAAAGGACACTCATGTGCTTCTTTTATAATGATTTGTTTCAATTCCATATCATTGGGAATGCACATTCTACCCCAGTGTAGTAGTAGGCCATCATTATTTACAGAAAAGTCTAGTTTCTAGCCTTCCCAAGCTTCCTCCACCAATTTCACATACTTTTCATCATTCTGTGCAACCATCTTTATCTGATCAATTAACACTAGCTATACATGCCATGCATCTACCATCTGTGCCTCATCATCAATCTCCAAACTAGCATGCAGTGCTTTCTACTCATGTACCATAGACAAAGGAGAAACTCTTAAACTCGCCATGGTTTTATGGCTCAAAGCATCAATGACCACATTTGCCTTCCCTGGCTGGTAGTCTATTAGACAATCAAAGTCCTTAATCAGTTCTAACCACCTCCTTTATCTCAAATTCAACTTCTTTTGGCTACCCAGATACTTCAAGCTCATGTGATCTATGTAGATGTAACACTTTTCCCCATACAGATAATGTCTCCAGATCTTCAGAGCAAATACAATAGCTGCTAGCTCCTAGTCATGTGTAGGATAATTTCTCTCATGGGGTTTCAGCTAGTGTGATGCATAAGCAATGACATTTCAATCTTGCATCAGTACACAGCCTAGCGTATTGTGAGAAGCATAACTATAGATAGTGTATTCTTTACCCGATGTAGGTAAAGTAAGGACTGGAGCTTCAGTCAAACATCTTTTTAATTCATCAAAACTGTGCTGAAATTTATCAATCCACTAAAATTTCATATCTTTTTGAAGTAGTTTGGTCAGTGGAGATGCCAATATAGAAAATCCCTTCACAAAACGGTGGTAGTAACCAGCAAAACCTAGAAAACTATGAACTTTTGTAACATTCCTGGGTGGCTTCCAATTAAGGATAGCTTCAATCTTACTAGGATCCACCTTGAGTTGACACAATATACCCCAAGAAAGAAATGTCTTTCAGCCAAAATTCACATTTTGGTAATTTAGCATATAGTTATTTCTCCCTTAAAGTCTGTAGCACAATTCTCAGGTGCCTATCATGCTCTTCTGCATTTCTCGAATATACCAAGATGTCATCAATAAACACAACTACAAATTGGTCGAGGTATGGCCTGAAAATAGTGTTCATCAGGTCCATGAATGTAGCCGGAGCATTAGTTAACCCGAATGGCATAACCAGGAATTCATAATGGCCATATCAAGTTCTAAAAGCAGTTTTTGGAATGCTCTGCTCTTGCACCCTTAATTGATAGTAGCCCGATCTCAAGTCAATTTTAGAGAACACAGCTGCACCCTTTAATTGATCAAACAAGTCATATATGCGAGGCAGTGGATATTTGTTCTTTATTGTCACCTTATTCAACTGTCAGTAGTCAATACATAAGCGAAGAGTACCATCTTTCTTCTTAACAAACAGTACTAACACTCTCCAAGGTGACACACTAGGGTGAATGAAGCCCTTATCAAGTAGCTCTTGCAACTATACCTTCAACTCCTTTAATTTTACTGGTGCCATTTTATATGGAGTAATGGAGATTGGGTCCACACCTAGCATAACCTCTATTTCGAACTGCACCTCTCTTTCTGAAGTTAATCCTGGCAACTCTTCAAGAAACATATCTGGAAAATCACATACTGTAGGAATGTCCCTCAATACTGGACTCCTTACTCGGGTGTCTACCACATGGGCCAAATATGTTTCACACCCTTTTTGGATCATTTTTCTGGCAAGTGCAGCAGAAATAAGGTTTGATGGCAATAGCTGCCTCTCCCCATGTATTACCACATCACCATACTGAGGGAGACCAAAAGTGACTGTCTTTAGTCTACAGGCAATCATTTCAAGATGCCTGGCTAACCAATCTATGCTTAAGATAATATCATAATCTCTAAAGGGCATTTCCATCAAGTCGGATAGGAATGTGTGTCCTTAGATCACCAAAGGACAATCCTTATACATTCTATTAACCCTGACTTCTTGCCCTAATGGACTAGTCACTAGCACCTCAAAATCCATTTTCACACAAGGAACAATAATAAAGCTAATGATGCTAACACTAATATAGGAATGCGTAAATCTGGAAACAAACAACAAAAACACATCTTAATTAAAGGTTGAGAAGGTACCAGCCATAATATCAGATGTTTCAGCCTCTTCTCTCTGTCTCATAGTATAGACTTTGGCTAAAGCATGACCTTGTTCTGGCTAATTCACTGTGCTCTGACTTCCAGGTATACTACCTTACCTTTGCCTCTACCTCTACCTCTGCTAACTGATGGTGAAGTCCTCGGGCTAGAAGCTTGGGTTAATCCTTCTGAAATAGTAGGTAACCCAGACCCACGTGCACTAGTGCAATCCTTAGCAAAATGACCAGTCCCTCCACAGTTAAAACATGTTCCTGTGGCTCTACAGCATACTCCACTATGTGCCTTGCCACAGGTGTCACAAAGTCGACCTGATAATGCACCTCTGGATATCTGTTGGGTTTGCTGACCGGATCGGGTTGGTCTTTGGCTAGAAAATCTACCTCTGCCAGACTTACGAGAACTGGATCCCCCAAAATTTTTCCTCTTTCCAGAACCACTATCAGGGGCTTGACTAGTAGCCTTCCCAGTTTCACTTTCTCTTCTATCCCCTTTTTAATTGTTCCTTCATTCTCAATTCTCTCTAGTTCTAGGGCTTGTGATATTAGCTCTGAGAAATTCTGGTGTTAGAACCCCACAACTTGCATTATTAAACTAGGCCTTAACCGTGCCTCAAAACGTTTACATCTGTCTCTAGGAGTGACAAGTAGGCTTCTTGCATAATGACTCAATCGAGAGAAATCTCTTTTGTACTCTGCTACTGTTTTATCCCCTTGCTTCAAACTCAAAAACTCTTGCAACTTCATATCAACATATGTGTCGGGGATCCACTTTTGCCGAAATTCACTCAAAAAATCTGACCAGGTGAGGACTGGGGGCTCAACTAAGCTGTGGGGAATAGTTTTCCACCATTCATAAGCATCCTCTTACAGTAAGAAAATGGAGTACTCAAATTTCAGTTCTTCCGTACAGTGTAACTTCTTAAATACTCTTTCCATTCTCTCCAGTCACTGCTCTGCTTCAAGTAGATCCACTGTCCCCTTAAATTCTATCACCCCAAACTTCATTAGCTTGTCATATTGCCTGGCTGGAAGCTGTGGTTGCACCACTAGTGCTTGGGTTTGGGTGGGTAAGTTTCCAGCCATTTATTGGAATAGCGTAGCCATCTGCTAGGCAAACTGAGCAGGAAACTGTGGCATCAGTGGAGCCGGAGTGGCTGACCCACTCATATTCTAGAGAGCTGGGGCTTCCCCCTGTGCCTCAGCCTCTATAGATTGCTCGACGGAATGATCTCCTTCTTCCATTTTGATTCAAAGAGATTATCTACTCCCTGATAACAAACACAAGGAGGATTATCTCCATTAGTTGACATTCATGATGTAAATATGTCATATGTATCAACTAAGAACATTTGAGCAGTTGTACTTATCAAAGAAAATATTCAAATTCATAATCAAAACTCATTCAAAACATATCTCTGATACCTCTAAAACATGTCACGCCTTACCCCTCCATAAGGTATAACATGATCCCGTAGTATAACTAATGGATTGCCGAACTTCACCTATCAATAACCCATTACGTACAATACAAGGGATTTTAAACAAATTCATTTCATTTTAATTTCTAAAGTAATGTTTAAACATTATTCAAAAGCCTTTAATTAGAGTTTAGGGTATAGGCAAATATTTTGGTGAATTTGATTTTTCGTAAATTTTATCAAAATTTTGGCAGAGTGCCGGCTGTAATTTGAGAAAATAGTTCTTCAAAACCAGAAAAGAAAGCACTTCCAATGCATTTTTCTCAAACCCAACTCCAATAGTTCTCATTTCAACACAATTCAACCCAAAGCAACTCATTTTCAATAAAACTCATCATCATTACATTCAATTTAATTTACGTACACAAGCATCAATTTATAAAAAGAAAATAAAAAATAATATTATTACAAACTTTACTATACAACTGCTCAATAAGTTCCATAAATACATATGAACTAAAAATATTTACATCAAACAAATTTACAAGGGTATAAATAAATACCCATATAAAATCCTCAAGATTTACTTCCTTGTCACAATAGCAGCTCACTCTGCTGCCTTGTCCTTTCCCTTATGTGCGATAGCAAAACAAAGCTATCGCTGAGTAATTTTACTCAGTGGTGTACAATAAAAATTTTAAATTTACTAAAACAATCATTCATCGAAAAACAGTAATTTAAAAACCTTTCACAAGCATTTTTCACAAAACTGAACTTAACACTTATAATACTATTTTATCAAATAATTTACAATTCATAATGTTGCCAATCAATAATACAACTTAGGTCATGACACAAAATTTCCAAACAATGCCGTGTTGTACACCACGACAAAGCAATCTCAACCCCACTAATCAAAATCAATGAGGAAGGTGGCAAGCTAGCTATATGAGTACTCATCTGAACTCGACCTCAAACTAACAAGCTAGAGAGGGAGAAAAATAGTCAATCTCAACCCCGTAAACGAAGGAGGCACATCGTGATATTGCCATGCCAATGTGAATCAAAAGAAATTTGAAAATCATATTATTCAAAAATTTCATGCAAAACATTAATCAATTTTTATTTCAAATTTCCATTTACAAAGTAGGCAACACAACATTTCTCAAGGCATTATTTGGCATAAATTGTTCCAAAATGTATTCAAATAAATTTTCTAATAGCAAATCAAAAGTGAAAAGTTATTGTGCACAAACCTTTAGTGAGTCGCCTCTCTGCCTTGGCTCACTTTTTCCTTATCTTTCCTAGTGTCTCTTTCTACTAAAACACACAATTTAAAGTGTTTCAATACTCATTAAATTTATTTCTAACTAATAAATAATCGAACAACTAAATTTTATAGACTTAATCTACCCCATGCAATTTATAATATTTTAAATCCCTTTGGATTTTTGGTTATGGTGTTGATTACTATTCATTCCACTATTCAAGTCAAAATATTGAACTTTTCATGTTTAATAGGTGTGTTAGTTCTAATTACTCCCACATACCATATTTTAGGTCATAATTATGTTGGCATTGATTGCCAATTGAATTTCTAAGCTCGTTCAGTGAAACTCCAAAAATTCAGTTTTGGGTCACTTGTTTCTACTGTTCCATTGGACCTTCTACAGTGGAAATTTGGCTAACTTTCCTTCATCAAAGTTGTTCCTTAATGTCCTAGCTTTAATTCCCTTTTTGAATCACTCCATTTGGAGTTTTTTAGCTCCAGTTATACTACTTTTTCCAAGGCTGGCCGGATTTGCCAAAAGTCCAGAATTCTGGGCAATTAGGGTTCTGGCAGATTTTAGGAACCAACATTGGTTGGCAATTTCATTTAGTTATGCTCCGAATTTGGGTTTGTGTTCTTCACAACAGTTGTTCTACTATGTCATAGCTTTCCTATGGTCTAAAAATTAGGTCATTTGGACCTTTCTACACGAAGTTATGACCATTTGAACAAGTACTGTTCATATGGTCAATTCTGTATAGTGGCAGGCTGTGTGATCCGGATTTAACCTAATTTTTCACTAACTTAATGTAAATTTTAGGGCAAGGTTTCTGCATGAAAATTGTGGCTTTAGCTCGTACTTTTCATCTCCAATTAGCCTCACACCAATTGGAGCAACATAATTTCAGTTATAACCATTTAAATGGACAAGGGTCAAGCTGCCAGCAATGACCATTTCACATACACCATTCCATTCCAATTTTAATCATTCACTCACACTCCAAATCACACCAATTGACCAATTTAAGCCTCAATTAGGTCAATTGGCATCAATTCCCCAAATTCCCAACTTTTCCCCAAATTTTCAATAGCTAAGAACCCTAATTCACCAATTAACTCAATTCACTTAAATTAAAGCTTACTAATCACCTTTACTTACTTAATCAAACTTGTGTACAAGGTTAATTAAATCAAAACACCTACTTACCCCCAACATCCCATGGCTGCCAAATTTCATGGAGTTCTAGATAGGCATGATTTCTCATGTTTTCATGCAATTCTAACTTGTTCAACCTCAATTCTACACTTATAAATCAACTAAAGTTAAGAAGGAGAGCTTACCGCTTATGAAGTTTTCCTGTCTTCTCAATTCTTCAAATTCCCCTTTTATTTTCTCCTTCAATCTTCTTCTTGAGATTCAATTTGAGGTTTTCTACTATTTTTCAAAAGGATTTATGGTTTAATTTGGGGTTTATAAAGCTTGATGATGAGCTTTCATGGAGGAAGAATGAAGAAATGAGAGAGAGATGAGGCGGCAAGGAAGAAGATAAAATTAGGATTTTTATTTTTATTTTTTTTTAATTTGTCTTATAATTGTTAAAAATTATCCCAAAATTTCAAAGTTTAAAAATTAATATTTATTGTGTCATGCTTATGTCAAGGATGATGTCATAATCTTTTTACTTTTTTGAATTTCTTTATTTTCTTTTTCATTTTCTTTCACTCACCTCTTCAATTTGAATTTAATTTTCAATATTAATTTTCTACATTTTATTGGATATTTAGGCCAAATTGCCGCCTTACCAGTCTGATCTGGTTTACCAATAGCATTGTATTGCTTCCTGAACCCTGATCTAATTATTTGACCATGTTCTCAATTCTTTTCTATGGTTCCCTCATTTTCACTAGCTTCACAATAATTCCTAGGCCTGCGGTGTCATAATGTCTCATACGAAAATAGGGTTTTGGCTGACCTTACAGTCATTTCCCAATACAGTCACCCATCACCGTGACCTTAGCTCATTTAACCTTTTATGCTTTGTTTTTCTTATTTCTACTTTACCTTCATGTAATTGCTATTAATTTTTGTTCATGGCGTGTCTAAGTGATTTAAATATGGTTTTATACATCCCAACTGTCCCGGCAGACACTAGTCACCGGAACAGTGGAATGTACTGACCTAATGGACATAGGGGTGTTACATCATTTCTCATCTTAGCTATCTTGCTTGGTGGAAAATATTGAGCTAAAAATGCTTGAGAAAGTTCATCCCATGTCGTGATAGAACTCGGTGGCAAAGAATGTAGCCACTTTCTAGCTTGGTCCTTCAAAGAGAAAGGGAATAATCTTAGTCGAATTGCATCATCAGAAACTCCATTTATCTTCAACATATCACTGATCTCAAGAAAGTGTGCTAGATGAACATGTGGACTTTCACTTGGACTTCCCCCAAATTGTGATTGTTGTACCAACTGACAGAGTGCAGGCTTCAATTCAAAATTGTTAGCTTCTACTCTTGGTCTTGTAATACTTGGCATGAAATCCCCAATGTTAGGATAGGCATGATCCTTCATAGAATGGTTGTTATTGTTGTTGGCCATTTCCTCTTACGGTTTCTCTTACTCTTGTGCTCTTTATTGTTGTTTTTGAGCTTTAAATTCAACTTTTCTCATCTTAGATTCTACTCTTAAAGCTCTTGCTGTCTTTTCTATTTTTGGATCAAAGAATAAATTGATTTCTTCACTTTTTATCCTTCTCAAAAAATAAAAGTACCTGAAAAACAAAATAAACAAATTCTCAAAGTAAAATGATAAAAGAAATTAAAAATAAAAATAAAACACCCAAATTAACCAAACAAACAATCGTTCAATATCAAACAAAAATCAAATCCCCAGCAAAGGCACTAAAAACTTGATGCGTGAATCCGTAAGTATACGGGTCGTATCAAGTAATAAAGTGATAAGTCAAGTTTCATTCCCACGAAGATTTACCGTTTGAGTACCAAACTATGAATGAAGCGATTATTTAGGCTAATGATTGATGAAATGATGGTAAATATAAATGAGCAAAAATAAAATTGATAAATCTAACTAAAATGGGTAAAGAGCAAGTAAATAAATTCTAAATCTAGTTACAAATGAACTAAATTAATAATGGGTAATTTAAATCAAAGTTTAATTATGATAAAAAATGATTTAAGAGTTGGGGTTTCATGCATAAATTAATTGGAATTTGTCTTGAGTATTCCAATTTTAAGGGAAAATAGAGTTTGAAAGTGATTGATTCTAAATTCCTTTGATATCTTTTTCAAGCAGACCAAAGTGTGTTTTAAGATAATCAAACCTACTTTCGTATGATATTTGATTAATTTAAAACCCATTAAGTTTTGTAACTAATCATTAAATCCTCTTAAAACCCTAGTTTATTTCTAAATCTAGGTAATATTAAGTTCTAATCCTTGATTATCTATCAATGATCTTCACCTTTCGATCTTTCAATCAAAGATTAACATAATACCCAATGGGTACCAACATTAGGCAAGTAAATCAAGCACACAAGGAAAGAACCAGAACTCATTTTTATATAAAATATGGAAATAACCAGTCCAAATCCACAAATTAATCTAAAACATGTTTCCCAACTCTGAAATCTAAAGAGTTTACTCACTCATGTTAGTATTTATAAGAGAGATTGATGAAAAAGTAAAGAAAAGCATGATAAGAGGACTAAAATAGAAAAACCCAGGTAGAAGAACCCAAAACTCTGAGTCATGGAGCTTCCAGATATGGTTGCAACAGCTCCTCTTCTTCAAAATTGATGGCATCCTCCTCCCTTCTATATTTGTAATTTTTCTTTCCTTTGTTTCTTATTGTTACTTCTTATGGCAAAAACTAGAAAATAAAGCCTTTATATGGTCCCAAAATTTGCCCTAAAAATAGATAAGAGCCAAGGAGTGGATAAGAAATGAGGTGTAAAAATGTCCAGGTCAGCAAAGTTATTAACGTTCTATGCAGTCTGCTTAGGGTACTGCTTACCCTAAGTAACATCTTTAGCAATTTTCAGCCTCTGCATGTATTGTCTGCTTAAGGTTAAGCAAACCCTCCGCAAATCTCGATAAGTTTGAGATCAAATGAGTTTCTCTGCTCATGCTTGACCTCCAGTTTCACCTGAGTTGCACCTTAAGCACTATCGCTTACCCTAAGTAGGATCTCAAGCAGGACCCTAAGAAAATCTCGGCAAGTTTGTGGATGAAAACTTGAATATGTTAGATTTAAGCTGTGCTTGACTTATGGCTTGACCTAGGCTTAAGGCTAAGCAATTTGGCATACCTTGAGCATCATCATAAGCAAAGTTTCAAGCAAATTTCGGCAAACTTAATCTTCCAATGCTTGATTTCTTCAACTTTCCACCATACTTAAAGGGTTCCAAATTTCTTCAAATCACTTCCTAATGCACTCATTGACCCTCAATTTGCCACAAAAACCTATCAAAAATAACAAAATTACAAAAATCAAATAGAAAGTAACCAAAGTTAACAAAGAAGCGAAAATAAGGCTAAAAACATAAAATATACTAAAATATAAGGGTAAAATGGATGCAAAACTACCCTAAAATGCCTATATGAAATGAGTGCAACAGAACAGTGCCATTTCAACTTAAACCATGCAAATTAACATTTTAGCACATTAAAGCTCAATAAGAATCTACACAAAGTTGCACTTATTCACAAAAGAAAATAGGCACTCTAAATTATGCTAATAATGCAGCATGTCAAAATTGAATCACATAACCCAGTTAAGTTCAAAACCACAAAAACGACCTACTCACCATAATATCATCATGATAAGCACAGATATATAAAAGATAATACACCTAACCTCAACAAAGAAGAATTAGCAAATAGCATATACTGCAGAGCATTTGCTAGAGAACTTTTCTGCATAAACCAAGAAGGGATCCTGCATAGAAAGTAATGAAAATAAATCAATCTTGGAAGAGTTAATAGATAAAATATCAGATTAAGAGTAACTCCCCAGTAGTGCAGCAACCTTCATCCCTTTGAAATACATCTACAAAAGACAAAATTCAATAATGTCAAAAATTGAATTTGGAGAGATTTAAGACAAAAATAGAAGAAATGCAAATAAAAGTAAATCAACAAAAGCAAAATAAAGAAACTTGGGTTCCTCCCAAGAGCGCTAATTTATAGTCCTTAGCTAGACTCTTGATGCATTTCACTAAAAAGAAGGTGAGGGATTAGAGAGCTTGTAACAGCTTGCTCCCTCTATTGGTTCTCCAGTGATGTAATGCTTCAATCTATGCCCATTGACCTTAAAATTCCCAGATTTTTCACTCTAAATTTCAATTGCTCCATAAGGGAAAACTTTAGAAACTCTATATAGGCTAGTCCATCTTGATTTAAATTTCTCGGGAAACAATTTCAATCTTGAGTTGAACAATAAAACTGAATCACCTTCTTTAAATTCCTTTTTCCTAAGATGCTTATCATGCTAAGCTTTGGTTCTTTCTTCATAAATGCGGGCATTTTCATAGGCATCCATCCTTAATTTTTCAAGCTCATTAAGTTGCAATAGCCTCTTCTCACCAGCTTGTTTGAGATCAAAATTCAAGGTCTGAATGACCCAATATACTCTATGCTCTAGGTCCATAGGTAAATGACAAGACTTACCATACGCCAACCTAAAAGGAATAGTTCCTATAGGGGTTTTGTAAGCAGTCTATATGCCTATAAAGCATCATCTAATTTGATAGACCAATCATTCCTAGAATTGTTCATTGTTTTCTCCAAATCTACTCAAGATAAATTTCTTTAAAAATTTCACTACCACTTTAGCATCATTAACTGTAGTTGTAACAACTTCTACCCACCTTGACACATAGTCAATTCCAACTAGAATGTATTTATTGCCATATGAGGGAGGAAATGGGGCCATAAAATCTATTCGCCATACATCAAATAATTCTACCTCAAGAATACCATTTTGGGGCATTTCATCTCTTTTTGACAGATTTCCACTCCTTTAGCATTTATCACATCCTAATACAAATTTCCTCACATCCTTGAAAAGGTTTGGCAAAAAAAAAATAGCTTGTAGAATTTTACCAGTTGTTTTAGAGATTCCAAAGTGTCCTCCATAATCAGAAGCATGACAATGATGCATAACACTCTCTATCTCCTCATCAGGAATACATCTTCTTATCAAACCATCATAACATCTCCTAAAGAGCAAAGGATCATCCCATGTATAAAATCTCACCTCATGCAAAAACTTTTTCTTTTGTTGCCATGTCATTCCTAGAGGTAAAACTCCACAAGATAGATAATTCACCAAGTCTTCATACCAAGGTAATTTAGCAACAAGAGAGAAAGGTTGTTCATCCAAGAAGAATTCATCAATAGGGACTACATCCTTTTCTTCATCATCCAATTTCAACCTAGTAAGATTATCTACAACTACATTTTTAGCTCCCTTATTATCTCTAATTTCCAAATCAAACTCTTGTAGCATCAAAATCCACCTAATGAGCCTAGGTTTAGCCTCCTTTTTATGGAGCAAATACCTAATGGCAGCATGGTCTGAAAATATAACTACCTTTGAATCAATAATGTAAGTTCTGAACTTTTCCAATGTAAAGACAATTGCTAAAAATTCCTTTTCAGTTGTCGCATAATTGATCTGAGCCTCATCCAGTGTTCTACTAGCATAATAAATAGCATATACCCTCTTATCTTTCCTTTGACCAAGAACAGCTCCAATTGCATAGTTGCTAGCATCACACATAATTTCAAAAGGGAGACTCTAATCAGGCGGTTGCATGATTGGTGCAGTAATAAGAGCTTACTTCAACTTGCAAAAGACATCCAAACACTCTTAGTCAAATATAAATGGTGTGTCATGACTTAATAAATTAAACAAAGGTTTAGCTATTTTAGAAAAATCCTTAATAAAGCATTTGTAGAACCCAGCATGCCCTAAAAAACTTTGAATTCCTTTGACATTGGTGGGAGGGGGCATCTTTTCTATCACTTCAACCTTGGCTTTATCAACCTCTATTCCCCTATTAGACACCAAATGTCCAAGCACTATCCCTTCCTGAACCATGAAATGACACTTTTCCTAGTTTAACACAAGGTTAGTATCTGCACATTACTGCAAAACTTTAGAAAGATTAGCTAAACATATGTCAAATGAAGATCCATAAACAGAAAAGTCATCCATAAAAACCTCCATTATATCTTCAATGAAATCTGAGAAGATTGCCATCATGCACATTTGAAAAGTGGCCGGTGCATTGCACAACACAAATGGCATTCTCTTGTAGGCAAAGGTTCCATATGGACAAGTAAAAGTGATTTTCTATTAATCATTTGGATAGATAGGGATTTGGAAAAATCCTGAATACCCATCTAAATAGCAAAAATAAGAATGCCTAGCCAGTCTTTCTAATATTTGATCAATGAAGGGAAGTGGAAAGTGATCTATTCTAGTGGCATTATTTAATTTTTGATAATCTATGCACATTCGCCAACTAGTCACTGTTCTTGTGGGAATTAATTCATTATTTTCATTTTTAACCACTGTTATTCTACCCTTTTTAGGGATAACATGCACTGGGCTCACCCATGTACTATCTGAGATAGGATATATTATTCCTGTATTAAGCAACTTCAAAATTTCCTTTTTAATAACTTCCTTCAAATTTGGGTTCAACCTCCTCTAATGTTCAATAGAAGGTTTGCAATTTTCTTCCAAAATAATTTTATGTATGCAAAAGTGAGGGCTAATTCCCTTGATGTCATCTATTGTGTATCCTAAAACCTTCCTAAATTACCTCAACACTCTTAACAACTTATCAACCTCTAAAGTGCTCAAATTTGCATTTATAATTACTGGATAAGTGTTATTGGGGCCAAGAAATTCATACTTGAGCTGAGAAGGAAGTTGCTTAAATTCTACCTTTAGTGCATCTTCTTCCTTGAATGATGGTAGCTTAATTTCACTTTTCTCCACTTGTGTAAGTTGAAAAACTGGAGCAGAAATGAATGGTGGACTACTCTTCAAATGTTGAGCATGTGCAACCACATTAGGATTATCATGATTTATGCTTCCTCCATGAACCAAGCAATTTTCAAGTGGATCTTCTGGATATCTCTTTCTGAAATGTTCTTCAACAAGCTCATCAATGATATCAATTCTCAAACAAGTATCAGTTTTAGAATGATGCTTCTTCATGGTGTTATTAATATTGAAAACCAATTGATCTTCACCAACTCTAAGAGTTAATTTTTCACCTTTAACATCAATTAATGTTCCTACTGTAGATAGAAAAGGCCTTCCCAAAATAATTAGGATATTAGAATCCTCTTTCATGTCCAAAATGACAAAGTCAATAGGTATATAAAATCCCTTTCAGATATTTAATTGATCTATCAGCTAACTTAAGAGAAATGTGGGTTGGTTTTAGATCTCCCATATTGAGCTTTTCATAGATGGAAAGGGGCATAAGGCTTACACTAGCCCCTAAATCAAATAAAGCTTTTATAGAGCATGACTCTCCAATATGACATGGAATTGAAAAACTTCCGGGGTCATTGAGCTTAGGAGGAAGTTTCCTTTAGAGTGTGGCACTGTACTCTTCTGTAAGGGCTACAGTCTTATGATCTTCAAGTCTCCTCTTGTTTGAGAGAATTTCCTTCAACAATTTTGCATAAGAGGACATTTGGGAAAGAGCATCAATAAAAGGCACATTTATGTATAGCTTATTTAAAACCTCTGAGAACTTCCCAAATTGCTTATCAAGCTTGGCTTTTTGAAATCTTTATGGAAAGGGAAGTTGAGGCTTATAAGGCTCTGGAGGTATATACTTCTCTTCCTTCTCTTCAACTTTCTCTTTATCTTTTTCTGCACTTTCTTTCTCACTTGCTTGTTTTTCACTCTCATCAATTTCTTTCTCATTTTCTCTCTTCTCACTTTTTTCACTCTTCTCATTGTTTAATACCTTCCCACTGCTTAAAGTGATAGGTTGATACTGCTTTCTTGGGTTTTTTGGCTGACTTGTAAGTTTTCCAAAAGACTTGATACTTGAGGAAGATGCTTGTTGTGCAATCTGGTTTTCCAGCATTCTGTTATGTGTTTGCATCTGTTCTAGCCTTGGTTTCATTTCTTTCATCTCTTCATCATGCTTAGTTTGGTTGGCAAGAATCTGTTGTAACAAAAATTTTGTGATAAAACCTTGCTCTTGCTATTTTGGTGGAGGATTCATGTTTCTCTGCTGAAAATTAGGCAATGATTGCCTATTTTGCTGATATGGAATTCCTTGTTGCTGTTGTGGTTGAAAATTCTGATTTGGGACTTGGTTTTGCTGATTTCCCCGTGAAAAGTTAGGATGATTCCTCTAAGCTAGATTATATGTTTGAGAGTAAGGATTCCCCATCTGTTTTTTTCCATAATTACCAACATATGCAGCCTACTCTCCATATCTACTCCATAACTCATTGTTCCTTCTGCACAGGCTATCTATTGTACACTTTCAGATGGTAATGATGAACTAACCAACACACTTAAATCTTCCATCTTCTTTGCCAAAAAATTTATAAGTGTATCAACCTTTGCATTAATCAATTTGAATGTGAAGGAGCGGAAGCATGAAAATTATTAGATTAGAACAATGACTTCAAAAATTTTCTTCTAGGGTCTCATGCATCATGTAAGATTCAATTTTTACCTATTGATTTCAATGTTTAATTACATATTAAAACACTGTTAATATATATTTGGATCTACATTTGCCATTTAAGATTTTATAATTAACATATTAATTCATTAAAACCCTAGATTAATTCAAGAACATGTGCACTAACCTTTTAATGAATTATAGATATGTTTGGTACCTTTGGGAAGCACCTAGGACCCCAAATGTTATCCCTCTAGTTTGTCCACACCAAGATCACCAATGGCAGCCCCTTGAACAGCTTCTAAGGCCTTGCCAACCAATTAGAAAATAGGGATTTTCCTTTAGAGAGGTTGTAGATGTATATAGGACACTAGAAACGATTTCTAGCAATTTTAATTCAAGAGAATATGGGCAATTCTCTTTGAATTGATGAAAGAAGAAGAAGAAGAGAGAGGAGAGCCTCTTTGGGTGGCGGCACCTTGAGAGAATAATCAGATTGTTATATTATTCTTTCATAACATCACATTATATAATTAGGTCATCACTTAAAACCCTTGCCACATGTCATCTTCTGATTGGCTCAGAATTTTAATTGACCTAATCACATTAAGCCAAGTGTTAAAGCTAGATTTAATCTTGACTTTGATCATCTTACATGATTGGAAGACAAATGGCAAGCTCATATGGTGCCACATGTCACCCTGTGAAATGACCAAATTACCCTTGTATTGTAATTTTGAGTTCTCAACCCAAAATAATTATTTTTCCTCTTCTAATCAATTTATATTAATTAATTAATTAATCTCTATTAATTAATTTCACATAATTAAATTCATATTTAAACACTTTAAATATAAATTTAACTTATACTATACATCCAATAACCTAGATTTGGTTTCAAGCCATGCTAGGGACTTTGCAATCTAATTACAAATCAAACCTATTTAATTAATCAATTAAACTCTTTAACTAATTAATTAAATCACATTTAACTTGGTGATTACTTGTGTATGTGTGTGACTCACTAGGCTCATCACTAATTGGCAATGAGATATGATATTAACTCTTAATATCATCAGAACTCTTTCTTACCATAAATGATTTCTCTAAATCATTTTATGCACCTCATAGACCATGGTTAACACCTAGCATAGCATGCCATGGCCATCAATAAGGAATACCTTAAATGAACCTTTTATCATATATTACCATGCACTAGAATCTCTCTGTTACAAAATCCCAATTCAAGCTGGAGTCATGGTTTATGTCAAACTCCATTTGCTATGAAAATTATGTTCTCTTTTAATTCCAATTCTTGATTAAAAAGATTTTTCTCATCATAAACTCTTTTCTGATTAAATCTATATGTCCTGGCCAGGAACTTGAAACATCAAGAACAATTAAATGAACATAGGATTTTATCCCTATTTACTTAGGGTAACAGATTCCATCTTGATCAACACCTACCTCCATATATAACTAGTAGAAGCCAACACATGCCCATATACCCATACACAGTACAAGTATGAAAGCAGTATCAAACTCAAACCACCTATATACAAGATAATTGTGCCATCTCAGGTCTAAATATTATATGCACTAATATGATTTATGACAATGCATTAACATGAGTAAACTCCATGTGCTTGTTATAAATGTCACTGGTTCGGCCTACTTATCATGCATAAGTGCCTATCATATTTGTTATATGGCATGAGACTCACCATTCCATCTTATTTACATCTCATATAAATAACTTGGGAACAAATATGATTATAATCTTTCTGGATAAGTCATGTCCTTATTGTGAATTATCCTTGATTGTGAACCAATTTATGATACTTTGTGCTAGAAACACTGATATTCTTAACAACTTAAGAATAGAATTTCTAATAAAATATCAATGGACCTTTTCTATTACACATAAATATATTATATAAACGGAAAAGTGAAAATGCCTTTTTATTAATAAAACATATACAAGATACATACTAAATGATATGCTCTAGGACATACTACTAACAGAATGGATCAAGGTCATGCATTTCAGTAGCTTGCCTCTTTTGCATTGGAGCTGGTCCTCTTGAACTACTCCAAAGATGAGTATTCTTTACAATTTTCTCCAACAGCTCATAGGCTTCATCTTTTTGCTTCATAATAAATTCTCCTCCTGTTTAAGCATTAATAATCCCTCTAATTGTAGGAGTAACATTGGTGTAAAAATTCTAGTTTATCATCCATTTTGGAATGGCATGATGTGGGCATTGTCTCTCTAACTCCTCCCTTCCCATCCATGATTCATAGAGAGTTTCATCTTCTCTTGGTCTGAAAGCTGTCATTTGATTCCTCAATTCTTGAGTTTTTCCAAGTGGAAAATATTGTGTAAGAAATGCATCAGTGAGTTGCTCCCAATTTGTAATAGAATTGTGAGGTAGAGAATCAAGCCAATCTAATGCTCTATCCTTGAAAGAGAATGGGAATAGCTTCAATCTTGCTGCATTATCAAATACTCCAAGTTGTTTTTTCATATCACAAATCATAGCAAACTTCTTAAGATGTGTGTGTGGATTTTCTGAACAATATCCCCCCAATTAGGAATTTTGAATCATTTGAAATACCCCAAAATCTATCTTATAGCTATTTGTATCAATTCTCGGTCTTGTTATACTCTCTCTCAAATCATCAACATGAGGGAATGCATGATCCATTATACTTTCCCTAGGCACATTAGCATTGACAACTTCTTCCCCTCGAGCTTCATTTTCATTATTTTGATTGTTTCCACCATTGCCACCATAATACATTAGACAAAGTTCACAATTCTTCACCTCTAACTAGTCAGAAAAAAATGATGCCTTAAGTTGATTACATCGTTCCAATTGATCTAGACCAGTTATGGAGCTAGGAGGCACAAAGCTAACCTAAAGTTGATCAGAAGTGATGCATAAATCTTGAGAGATATCCATCGTAGAGCGACCTAAAAACAAACTTTGTTCCAATGACAATTTGTATGCATACAAGTCATAGATAGTAGTACAAGTATCCACTAAAGGAGGCTGATCATGATGGAATCTAATAACTCCAATTAAAAAAAATCCCCTCCATCCGTAATTCAACCAATAAGGAGGTAGCTGCACTTGTAATGAAGACCCCGAGCCTCGATAGTTGAACCACAAAGGAATACCCCAAAATCCATCTTATAGCCATTTGCATCAATTCTCGGTCTTGTTATACTCTCTCTCAAATCATCAAAATGAGGGAATGCATGATCCATCATACTTCCCCTAGGCACATTAGCATTGACAACTTCTGTAACACCCCTATTTGTATAGCCTGGTATATTTCACTATTCCGGTGATCGGAGTCGGTCCGAATAATTAAGGGAATTAGAACCACACTTAAGACAACTAGATAAGCCATAAAAACAAATAATTAGTAATTGTCAATTAGTTAAGTATAAACAAGAAAAATAGAACATAAGAAGTTAAATGAGCCGAGAGTCACAGCGATGGATGACCTTCTCGGGAAGGACTGCGAAGTCGATTTAAACTCAAATTTTGAACTGTAAAATGTGACGCTGCGGTCCTTAGGACCATTACGAACATAGTGGAAAAGAGAAAATCACGAATAAGAATTGTTAAGCCAGTCAAATAATTAGGTCAGAGATCCGGAAGAAATATTGAATTATTTCCAAACAAGGTCGAACCGACGACGGGCAATTTGGTCAATTGAGAAGCGAAAATTAAATTAAAGAACTAATAAAAAAATAAAAAAAAAAAAGAGAAAGAAAATGGAAAAGTAAAAAGTGATGACATCATGCATGACCTCATGCATGATGCAATAATTACTTTAATTAAAAATTTATTTAATTTAATTTCTGGTCTTCCATAAGACTAAAAAAAAACAAAAAGGAAAAGAAAAAAAAAGGGATTTATCTTCTTCCCTTGCCGCCCTCTCTCTCTCTCATCTCTCCCTCACTTCATCCACCATTAAAGCTCATTTTGAGCTTCAAGAAACCCTAATTCCCACCATAGAAACCATACTCTCCATCACTAAAACTTGTTTTGGTAACTAGAAGAGGAGATTGAGCAAGAGAGAAAGAAGAAAAGAAAGAAGAAATTGGGTTATTGAACTTCAAAGTTGAGGTAAGCTATTTACTTTGGAATTTTGAGTTTAATACATGTGTTTATGATTGAATGACTTGGAAATAAGCTTAAAATGAAATGAAGACAAGTGTTAGGGGACAAAGTTGAATTTTGGCCAGCTAGGGTTTGATGGTGTATACATGTGTTTTAATTGAATTAGTAGAGTAGGTAAGCTTGAATGAGTTAAGGAAGCATGTTTATAGGTGTTTAATTAGCTAAATGCAACAAATGGCATGAACTAGGGTTTTGGCATTTAGGGTTTTGGAGACAAAAGTGTGAGAATTGGTCAAATGGTGTGTTTGACCTTGTTTGAGATGAAAAATGGTCATTTGTGACCAATTGAGATGTGTTGGAAGTGTTAGAAGTGAGTTTAAATTCGGATTGAAAATGGCCATGCTGTAGGAAGCAGGACCAAGGTCCCTTTGAGGGACCAAAACTGAAAATTTACAAGTCCAATTGGTGTGAGGCCAATTGGGAATGAAAATAGACACAAAATGACACAATTTTCATCTAGGAATCATGCCCAAAAAGTGACTAAAACCTAGTGAACAAATTGACCAAATCCGGATTTATGCAGTCTGACCTGTACAAAAATGACCAAGTGAATAGTATTTGTTCATTTAGCCATAACTTGGGCTAGGTAGGTCTAAATGACCTGAAATTTTACCAGTGGACAGTTGAGATATAGACCTAAAACTTTCATATGGAACACAAACCCAAATTATGCTCTTAACCAAGTCATTTGGCCACCCAAATTTGGTGACCTAAAACTGCCAGAAAGAGTTTGGTACCCAGAAATCTGGGTTAAGTCCAATCTGGCAGCCCTGATTCAAATGGCTATAACTTGAGCTACAAAACTCCAAATGGAGTGATTCAAAAAGGAGAATAAAGTTAAGACAATAGGGAACATTTTCTATGAAGAAAGTTTTGCCAAACTCTAACAGAAAAATGACCAATGGAACAGTGCAACATAAGACACCAAAACTGAAAATTTGCAAATTTGCCTAAAAGACTTAGAAGTTGAGTAAACAACCAAAATCAACAAATTTAGTAACCAAAATGTGATATGTGGGTGAAGTTGGAATTCCCATACCTATTAAGCCTTAGAATGTCAATAAATTGACTTGAATAGTGTTGTAAATAGTAACCCCGAAACACAAATTTTAATGAACGTCAATTTTAGCATATTAGAGCTAGGTAAAAGTGAATTTAATTTTTTTTTTTGGATTTTTGCTAAGTTATTATACTAAAACACTGTGAAACTGGGTGTTTCAGTGGAAAAGAATATCGGGAAGGAACCCAAGTTGTCGAGTCAAGGCCAAAAAGGTGACTCACATAAGGATTGTGCATAATGTATAATTTCTATAAATTTTTTTTCTGCATATTGTTTTGAATGAATTGAAATATTGAATTATGACATCAATGGGAGGAAATATTTATTATGCTTTTGATTTAAATTGTTGAAAGTTATATATGTGTTTTTGAGATGGCATAAAGGTTTAGTAAATTGTTAAGATAAGTTTTGAAACCACAGTGTCATGACCATATATTTGAACACCTCACTAGCATGACTAGTGGGGGTAATCAGTTTCAAATTTTGATTCCTTCTCTGGCTGAAGTGTTGAGATGTGTGCCAGTAGAAGAAGAAATTGAATGGATATCCATATATTTGAGCTAGCTAGCCTTGTGATGTGACTTGTCCTTGGCCTCTGGCTATTGAGATTATATTTGTTTCGAATGGCATGATATAACTATGTGTTTTTATGAAATGTGTTTTGAGACTTTAGAAATGAAATTGTTTGGATTAAAATTCCATAAGTCATGTTTTGAATGTATTGCTCATGTTCAATTTCAATTTTGAAAAAATGTGATTTAAATTTCGCATAAAGTTTATTTTAGTATGTTGTGCACCACTGAGTCCTAGTACTCAGCGATGGCTATTATTGCTATCACAGATTTAAAGACTAGAGGAGCAGCAAATTGAGCTACTGAAGATTGAGGAGCTACCTGCTTGAAGTTATCGGGTATATTTTACACCCTTACTATAAAAATTTATTTTGATGTATGTAATGTATGTAAAGGTATGGACACATAAAACTGGTCTTGAGCAGTTTGTATAAAGTTGTATAAAGCTTGTATTAAATTTTGGTTTGGATCCTTCTTAATGTAAATTTTTGTAATGATGTATATAAATTGTTTTATCTTTAATGATATATGAATGGAAATATTTTATTTTAATTTGAATGAAATTGATTGATAGTATTTTGATGATTACTGAATTTTGGAAATTGAGAAATGGTATTGAAAATTGTTGGGATGGTTGTGAAATTGAAGAAGTTGTTGAGATAAATTATTAGAAGTGCCTTTTTACGGGTTTTTGAAGAACTGTTTTCTCAAAATACAGATGGCACTCTACCGAAATTTTTATAAAATTTGCCAAAAAATAAAATGGGCTAAAAATTTTAATTAGTTTTCATCTTTGAATAAATGATTTTAATATCTATTTAGAAATGCTCACCACTTATAAAAGTAAGAAAATTGTTTAAAAATCCCTTGTAGGGTACTTAATGAGTTATCGGTAGGTGAAGTTCAGTAGTTCATTAGGTATTCTACGGGATCATGTTATGCCTTACAGAGGGGTAAGGTGTGACATGTTTTAGTGGTATCAGAGCAAATTTTTAAAGTATGTTTTAACTTATGAATTTGTGTCTTTTCTTTGCTAAGTACAACTGCTCAATGTTCTTATTTGTTACATACAGTGCATTACATCCTAAATATGAACTAACGGAGGGAAATCTCCATGTGTTACTTGTTCAGGAGATACCCTAACTTCAGACTGAAATGGAAGAAGGGGATCGCTCAGTCGAGTAATCTGTTGAAGCTGAGGCACAAGGGGAAGCCCCAGCTTTACAAAACGTCAGTGTATCAGTAGCACCAGCCCCACAAATGCCATAGTTTCCTGCACTTTCACACAGTAGATGGCTGCGATGTTTCAACAAATGGCTAGGGGTATGCCTACTCTAGCTCCACCTCAAACTACTGTGATACAATCACAGCCTCCAGCCAGATAGTATGACAAGTTATTGAAGTATGGAGCTACTGAATTTAAGGGTACAGTAGACCCGCTTGAGGCAGAGCAATGGCTTGAAAGAATGGACAGAGTGTTCAAGAAGCTGCACTGCCAAGATGAATTGAAGTTTGAATACTCTGTGTCACTACTACAAGGGGATGTGTATGATTGGTGGAAGACCATCCCCCACAGCTTAGCTGACCACCAGTACTGACCTGGGATGACTTCATCAAAGAATTCAGACAAACATATGTCCCAGATGCATATGTAGATTAGAAACTACAAGAATTTCTAAGTTTAAAGCAAGGCAACAGATTAGTGGCAGAATATGAGAGGGAATTCTCCCGCTTAAGCCACTATGCTGAGAGTCTCCTTTCTACCAGTAAGGAAAGGTGCAAGAGATTTGAGATCGGTTTGAAGCCCAGTCTGCGGATGCAAGTAGTGAGATTTAGACACAGTAACTTCTCAGAGCTCATCTCTCAGGCACTTGAGCTAGAAAGAATTGAATTAGAAGCAACACCAGTGAAAGAGAAAGCTGAGAAGACTGAAAAATCAGTTGAACAAAGTCCTAGTGGTACATCTGGAAAAAAGAAGAAATTTGGGGGACCTAGCAGAGGTAGAGGTGGAAGGTTTGGAAGGGGTAGATTCTGCAGGGAGAGACCCCTAGGTGCAGTCGGCGATCAGCGAGGGTTCACATCCTCCTCGCCCCTGTGAGACTTGTGGCAAGGTTCATGGGGGAGAATGCTATTGGGCAACAGGAGCCTGTTTTAATTGTGGAGGCAAGGGTCATATTGCAAAAGATTGCACTAGTGCTCCTAGATACGGTCCAGCTCCTATGACTACAGAAGGGTCTATTCAGAGTCCTGCTTCCAGAAGTTCACAACTAGTTGGCAAAGGAAGAGGCAGAGGTAGAGGCACCTTGCTTGAGCGATCAAGGTACTATTGGTCGATCGGCTCAAGGAAGTGCTTGACCGGGGTTTACACAATGAGGCAGAAGAAGAGGCTGAGACTTCTCATGTGGTAGCTGGTACATTCTCTATCTCTGATCAAGAAGTATTTGTGTTGTTTGATCCGAGTTCAACCCACTCATATGTTAGTACTAGCATAGTCAGTTCACTTGCTGTCCCATGTGTCAAAATGGATTTTGAAGTGCTAGTAACTAGTCCATTAGGACAAGAGGTTCAGGTCAATAGAATTTATAGAGACTGTCCTTTGGTGATCCAAGGACATGTTTTTCTGTCAGATTTGATTGAAATGCCCTTCAGAGATTATGATATCATCTTGGGCATGGATTGGTTAGCCAGGCATCACACCATGATTGATTGTAGATTGAAGACAGTCACTTTTGGTCACCCTCTGTATGGTGATGTGGTAATACATGGGGAGAGGCATTTACTGCCATCAAATATCATTTCGGCTGCACTAGCCAGAAGGATGATCAGAAAAGGGTGTGAAGCATACTTAGCACATGTGATAGACACCCAAGTGGGGAGCCCAGCACTGAGGGAAATCCCTACAATATGTGACTTTCCGGATGTGTTTCCTGATGAATTGCCAGGATTACCTCCAAAAAGAGAGGTGCAGTTTGAGATTGATGTTATGCCTGGTGTGGACCCAATCTTCACAACACCATATAGAATGGCACCTACAGAATTAAAAGAGTTGAAAGTACAATTGCAAGAGTTGCTTAACAAGGGCTTTATCCGCCCTAGTGTGTCACCTTGGGGAGCGCCAGTGTTGTTTGTTAAGAAGAAGGATGGCACTCTCCGCTTATGTATTGATTATCGATAGTTGAATAAGGTGACAATAAAGAATAAATATCCATTGCCCCGTATTGATGACTTGTTTGATCAGTTGAGGGGTGCAGCTGTATTCTCCAAAATCGACCTGAGATCAGGTTATTATCAGCTAAAGTACAAGAGCAGAGTATTCCTAAAACTGCCTTTAGAACCCGCTATGGCCATTTTGAGTTCTTAGTCATGCCATTCGGGTTAACTAATGCTCCGGCTGCTTTTATAGATCTGATGAACACTATCTTCAGAGCATACCTTGACCAGTTTGTTGTGGTATTCATTGATGATATATTGGTCTATTCGAGGAGTGCAAAAGAGCATAATAGACATCTACGGATTGTACTACAGACTTTGAGGGAGAAACAGCTATACTCCAAATTGTCAAAATGTGAATTTTGGCTGAAAGAAATATCTTTCTTGGGGCATGTAGTATCAGTAGAGGGCATCAAGGTAGATCCAAGTAAGATTGAAACTGTCCTTAATTGGAGGCCACCCAGAAATATCACGGAGATTCGCAGTTTTCTAGGTTTAGCTGGATACTACCATCGATTTGTGAAAGAATTCTCCATTTTGGCATCTCCATTGACCAAGCTACTTCGAAAAGATGTGAAATTTCAGTGGACGGACAAATGCCAGCAGAGTTTTGATGAATTGAAAAAGTGTTTAACTGAAGCTCCAGTCTTGACTTTACCTACTCCGGGTAAAGAATACACAGTTTACAGTGATGTTTCTCACAATGGGTTAGGCTGTGTACTGATGCAAGATCGAAATGTCATTACCTATGCATCATGTCAGCTGAAACCACATGAGAGGAATTATCCGACACACAACTTGGAGCTTGCAGCTATTGTGTTTGCTCTTAAGATCTAGAGGCACTATTTGTATGGGGAGAAATGTTACATTTACACAGATCATAAGAGTTTAAAGTATTTGGGCACCCAGAAAGAACTGAATTTGAGACAGAGGAGATGGTTAGAGTTGATAAAAGATTATGATTGTTTGATAGACTATCAGCCAGGGAAAGCTAATGTGGTGGCTGACGCCTTAAGTCGCAAGACTATGGCAAGTCTATGGGTTACTCCTTTGTCTATGGTACATGAGTTGAGATCATTGTATACCAGCTTAGAGATTAATGATAATGGGCAGACAGCAATTGCATGGCATGTACAGCCAGTGTTGATTGATCAGATCAGAATGGCTGCTCAGAATGACCAGAAGTATCATAAATTATTAGAAGAAGTCCGGCAGAGCAAGAAACCAGAATTCTCAATAAGAGATGATGGTCTACTACTACACCAGGGCAGAATGTGTGTTCCTAATGATGTTGATTTGAGGCAGATCAGAAGCACATGAGTCTCCTTTTACCATGCACCCTGGTGGCACAAAAATGTATAGAGGGCTAAAGGAGCATTATTGGTGGATGGGTATGAAAAGAGATGTCGCAGAATTTGTTTCCAAATGCCTAACTTGTCAATAATTGAAGGCAGAGCATCAAGTACCCACTGGGTTGTTACATCCACTTCCAGTACCAGAATGGAAATAGGAGAGAATAACAATGGATTTTGTGATGGGACTTTCGAGAACAAAAAACAGTCATGATGCAGTATGGGTCATCATCGATAGACTAACCAAGTCTGCTCATTTTCTGCCAGTTCGGATGGACTAAAGTCTAGAAAGATTGGCCAAGTTGTACATAGATGAGATAGTAAAACTGCATGGAGTGCCGGTATCCATCGTATCAGACAGAGATCTTAGGTTCACTTCTAGATTCTGGGGTAGTCTTCAGAGAGCCCTATGAACTAGATTGAACTTCAGTACGGCATTCCACCCACAGACAGATGGCCAGTCTAAGAGGATAATTTAGATCTTGGAGGACATGCTACGAGCTTGTGTGATTGAGTTTGAGGGCAGTTGGGACACACACTTGCCTTTGATTGAGTTTGCTTACAACAACAGCTACCAATCAAGCATTGGGATGCCTCCATATGAAACTTTGTATGGCAGGAAGAGCAGAACTCCCCTGTGTTGGGATGAGATAGGTGAAAGAAAGATGATTGGGCCAGAAATTTTTCAGCAGACTGAGGAGAAAATCAGATTGATCAGAGATCGACTTAAGGTTATGGTAAAAGTGTTGTGGAACCATTGGTAAAAGTGTTGTGGAACTATCATTCGGGCCAAGAAGCTACTTGGGAACGAGAGGAGGACATGAGGAGACAGCACCCACAGCTGTTCAGAGATTGATACCAGGTAAAATTTCAAGACGAAATTTATTTTAAGGGAGGGAGAATTATAACACCCCTATTTGTATAGCCTGATATATTTCACTGTTCCGGTGATCGGAGTCGGTCCGAATAATTAAGGGAATTATAACCACACTTAAGACAACTAGATAAGTCATAAAAACAAATAATTAGTAATTCTCAATTAGTTAAGTATAAACAAGAAAAACATAACATAAAAAGTTAAACGAGCTAAGAGTCACAACGATGGGTGACCTTCTCGGGAAGGACTGCAAAGTCGATTTAAACTCAAATTTCGAACCATAAAATGTGACGCTGCGGTCCTTAGGACCATTACGAACACAGTGGAAAAGAGAAAATCATGAATAAGAATTGTTAAGCCAGTCAAATAATTAAGTTAGAGATCCACAAGAAATATTGAATTATTTCCAAACTGCGTCGAACCGGCAATGGGCAATTTGGTCAATTGACCCTGAGAGCTGACTCCTGATCAAACTGTCAAATAAAATCGAAGAAAAGAAAAATTTAGAAGCGAAAATTATATTAAAAAACTAATAAAAAAATAAAAAAACAAAAGTAAAAAGTAATGACATCATGCAAGACCTCATGCATGATGCAATAATTACTTTAATTAAAATTTTATTTAATTTGATTTATGGTCTTCCATAAGACTAAAAAAAACAAAAAGAAAAAGGAAAAAAAAAAAGGGATTTATCTTCTTCCCTTGCCACCCTCTCTCTCTCTCATCTCTCCCTTACTTCATCCACCATTAAAGCTCATTTTGAGCTTGAAGAAACCCTAATTCCCACCATAGAAACCATACTCTCCATCACTAAAACTTGTTTTGGTAACTAGAAGAGGAGATTGAGCAAGAGAGAAAGAAGAAAAGAAAGAAGAAATTGGGTTATTGAACTTCAAAGTTGAGGTAAGCTATTTACTTTGGAATTTTGAGTTTAATACATGTGTTTATGATTGAATGACTTGGAAATAAGCTTAAAATGAAATGAAGACAAGTGTTAGGGGACAAAGTTGAATTTTGGCCAGCTAGGGTTTGATGGTGTATACATGTGTTTTGATTGAATTAGTAGAGTAGGTAAGCTTGAATGAGTTAAGGAAGCATGTTTATAGGTGTTTAATTAGCTAAATGCAACAAATGGCATGAACTAGGGTTTTGGCATTTAGGGTTTTGGAGACAAAAGTGTGAGAATTGGTCAAATGGTGTGTTTGACCTTGTTTGAGATGAAAAATGGTCATTTGTGACCAATTGAGATGTGTTGGAAGTGTTAGAAGTGAGTTTAAATTCGGATTGAAAATGGCCATGCTGCAGGCAGCAGGACCAAGGTCCCTTTGAGGGACCAAAATTGAAAATTTACAAGTCCAATTGGTGTGAGGCCGATTGGGAATGAAAATAGACACAAAATGACACAATTTTCATTTAGGAATCATGCCCACAAAGTGACCAAAACCTAGTGAACAAATTGACCAAATCCGGATTTATGCAGTCTGACCTGTACAAAAATGACCAAGTGAACAGTGTTTATTCATTTCGTCATAACTTGGGCTAGGTAGGTCTAAATGACCTGAACTTTTACCAGTGGACATTTGAGATATAGACCTAAAACTTTCATGAAGAACACAAACCCAAATTATGCGCTTAACCAAGTCATTTGGCCACCCAAAATTGGTAACTTAAAACTGCCAGAACCAGTTTGGTACCCAGAAATATGAGTTAAGTCCAATCCGGCAGTCATGATTCAAATGGCTATAACTTGAGCTACAAAACTCCAAATGGAGTGATTCAAAAAGGAGAATAAATTTAAGACAATAGGGAACATTTTCTATGAAGAAAGTTTTGCCAAACTCTAACAGAAAAATGACCAATGGAACAGTGCAACATAAGACACCAAAACTAAAAATTTGCAAATTTGCCTAAAAGACTTAGAAGTTGAGTAAACAACCAAAATCAACAAATTTAGTAACCAAAATATGGTATGTGGGTGAAGTTGGAATTCCCATAACTATTGAGCCTTAGAAAGTCAACAAATTGACTTGAATAGTATTGTGAATAGTAACCCCGAAACACAAATTTTAAAGAACGTCAATTTTAGCATATTAGAGCTAGGTAAAAGTGAATTTAAATTTATTTTTGGATTTATGCTAAGTTATTATACTGAAACACTGTGAAACTGTGTGTTTTAGTGGAAAAGAATGCCGGGAAGGAACTCGAGGTGTCGAGTCAAGGCCAAAAAGGCGACTCACATAAGGTTTGTGCACAACGTATAATTTCTGTAAATTTTTTTCTGCACACTGTTTTGAATGAATTGAAATATTGAATTGTAACATCATTGCGAGGAAATATTTATTATGCTTTTGATTTAAATTGTTGAAAGTTATTTATGTATTTTTGAGATGGCATAAAGGTTTAGTAAATTGTTAAGATAAGTTTTGAAACCGCAGTGTCATGACCATATATTTGAACACCTCACTAACATGACTAGTGGGGGTAATCAGTTTCGAATTTTGATTCCTTCTCTGGCTGAAGTATTGAGGTGTGTGCCAGTAGAAGAAGAAATTGAATGGATATCCATATATTTGAGCTAGCTAGCCTTGTGATGTGACTTCTCCTTAGCCTCTGGCTATTGAGATTATATTTGTTTCGAATGGCATGATATAATAGTGTGTTTTTATGAAATGTGTTTTGAGACTTTTGAAATGAAATTGTTTGGATTAAAATTCCATGAGTCATGTTTTGAATGTATTGCTCATGTTCAATTTAAATTTTGAATAAATGTGATTTAAATTCCGCATAAAGTTTATTTTAGTATGTTGTGCACCACTGAGTCCTAATACTCAGCGATGGCTATTATTCTTTGCATGATTTAGAGACTAGAGGAAGCGTGATTGAATTTCTTGAAGATTGAGGAGCTACCTGCTTGAAGTTATCGAGTATATTTTATACCCTGACTGTAAAAATTTATTTTGATGTATGTAATGTATGTAAAGGTATGGACATGTAAAACTGGTCTTGAGCAGTTTGTATAAAGTTGTATTAAATTTTGGTTTGGATCCTTCTTAATGTAAATTTTTGTAATGATGTATATAAATTATTTTATCTTTAATGAAATATGAATGGAAATATTTTATTTTAATTTGAATGAAATTGATTGATAGTATTTTGATGATTACTAAATTTTGGAAATTGAGAAATGGTATTAAAAATTGTTGGGATGGTTGTGAAATTGAAGAAGTTGTTGAGATAAATTATTAGAAGTACCTTTTTACAGGTATTTGAAGAACCGTTTTCTCTAAATACAGACTGCACTCTGCTGAAATTTTTATAAAATTTGTGAAAAAATAAAATGGGCCAAAAATTTTATAAAAATTTCGGCAGAGTGCCGTTTGTATTTTGAGAAAATAGTTCTTCAAATACCTGTAAAAAGGCACTTCTAATAATTTATCTCAACAACTTCTTCAATTTCACAACCATCCAACAATTTTCATTACCATTTCTCAATTTCCAAAATTCAGTAATCATCAAAATACTATCATTCAATTTCATTCAAATTAAATAAAATATTTTCATTCATATATCATTAAAAATAAAATAATTTATATACATCATTACAAATATTTACATTAAGAAGGATCCAAACCAAAATTTAATACAAGCTTTATACAACTTTATACAAACTGCTCAAGACTAGTTTTACATGTCCATAGCTTTACATATATTACATACATCAAAATAAATTTTTATAGTCAGGGTATAAAATATACCCGATAACTTCAAGCAGGTAGCTCCTCAATCTTCAGCAGCTCAATCTGCTACTCCTCTAGTCTCTAAATCTGCGACAGCAATAACAGCCATCGTTGAGTACTAGGACTCAGTGGTGCATAACATACTAAAATAAACTTTATGCGGAATTTAAATCATATTTATTCAAAATTTAAATTGAACATGAGCAACACATTCAAAACATGACTTATGGAGTTTTAATCCAAACAATTTCATTTCAAAAGTCTCAAAACACATTTCATAAAAACACACTGTTATATCATGCCATTCGAAACAAATATAATCTCAATAGCCAGAGGCTAAGGAGAAGTCACATAACAAGGCTAGCTAGCTCAAATATATGGATATCCATTCAATTTCTTCTTCTACTGGCACACACCTCAATACTTCAGCCAGATAAGGAATCAAAATTCGAAACTGATTGCCCCCACTAGTCATGCTAGTGAGGTATTCAAATATATGGTCATGATACTGTGGTTTCAAAACTTATCTTAACAATTTACTAAACCTTTATGCCATCTCAAAAATACATAAATAACTTTTAACAATTTAAATCAAAAGCATAATAAATATTTCCTCACAATGATATCACAATTCAATATTTCAATTCACAGTTTCACAGTGTTTCAGCATAATAACTTAGCATAAATCTAAAAATAAATTTAAATTCACTTTTACCTAGCTCTAATATGCTAAAATTGACGTTCTTTAAAATTTGTGTTTCAGGGTTACTATTCACAACACTATTCAAGTCAATTTGTTGACTTTCTAAGGCTCAATAGGTATGGAAATTCCAACTTCACCCACATACCACATTTTGGTTACTAAATTTATTGATTTTGGTTGTTTACTCAACTTCTAAGTCTTTTAGGCAAATTTGTAAATTTTCAGTTTTGGTGTCTTATGTTGTACTGTTCCACTGGTCATTTTTCTGTTAGAGTTTGGCAAAACTTTCTTCATAGAAAATGTTTCCTATTGTCTTAACTTTATTCTCCTTTTTGAATCACTCCATTTGGAGTTTTGTAGCTCAAGTTATAGCCATTTGAATCATGGCTGCCGGATTGGACTTAACCCAGATTTCTGGGTACCAAACTGGTTCTGGTAGTTTTAGGTCACCAATTTTGGGTGACCAAATGACTTGGTTAAGGGCATAATTTGGGTTTTTGTTCTTCATGAAAGTTTTAGGTCTATATCTCAACTATCCATTGGTAAAATTTCAGGTCATTTAGACCTATCTAGCCCAAGTTATGGCCAAATGAACAAACACTGTGCATTTGGTCATTTTTGTACAGGTCAGACTGTATAAATCTGGATTTGGTCAATTTGTTCACTAGGTTTTGGTCACTTTTTGGGCATGATTCCTAAATGAAAATTGTGTCCTTTTGCGTCTATTTTCATTCCCAATTGGCCTTACACCAATTGGACTTGTAAATTTTCAGTTTTGATCCCTCAAAGGGACCTTGGTCCTACCGCCTGCAGCATGGCCATTTTCAATCCGAATTTAAACTCACTTCTAATACTTCCAACACATCTTAATTGGTCACAAATGACCATTTTTCATCTCAAACAAGGTCAAACACACCATTTGACCAATTCTCACACTTTTTTCTCCAAAACCCTAAATGCCAAAACCCTAGTTCATGCCATTTGTTGCATTTAGCCAATTAAACACCTATAAACATGCTTCCTTAACTCATTCAAGCTTACCTACTCTACTAATTCAATCAAAACACATGCATACACCATCAAAACCTAGCTGGCCAAAATTCAACTTTGTCCCCTAACACTTGTCTTCATTTCATTTTAAGCTTATTTCCAAGTCATTCAATCATAAACACATGTATTAAACTCAAAATTCCAAAGTAAATAGCTTACCTCAACTTTGAAGTTCAATAACCCAATTTCTTCTTTCTTTTCTTCTTTCTTTCTTGCTCAATCTCCTCTTCTAGTTACCAAAACAAGTTTTAGTGATGGAGAGTAGGGTTTCTATGGTGGGAATTAGGGTTTCTTCAAGCTCAAAATGAGCTTTAATGGTGGATGAAGTGAGGGAGAGATGAGAGAGAGAGAGGGCGGCAAGGGAAGAAGATAAATCCCTTTTTTTTCTTTTCCTTTTTGTTTTTTTTAGTCTTATGGAAGACCATAAATCAAATTAAATAAATTTTTAATTAAAGTAATTATTGCATCATGCATGAGGTCATGCATGATGTCATCACTTTTTACTGTTCAATTTTCTTTCTTTTTTTTATTTTTTTATTAGTTCTTTAATTTAATTTTCGCTTCTAAAATTTTCTTTTCTCCGATTTTATTTGACAGTTAGGTTAAGAGTCAGCTCTCAGGTTCAATTGACCAAATTGGCCCTTGCAGATTCAACCCAGTTTGAAAATAATTCAATATTTCTTCTGGATCCCTGACCTAATTATTTGACTGGCTTAACAATTCTTATTCGTGATTTTCTCTTTTCCACTGTGTTCGTAATGGTCCTAAGGACTACAGCGTCACATTTTACGGTTCGAAATTTGAGTTCAAATCGACTTCACAGTCTTTCCCGAGAAGGTCACCCATCGCTGTGACTCTCGGCTTGTTTAACTTCTTATGTTCTATTTTTCTTGTTTATACTTAACTAATTGATAATTACTAATTATTTGTTTTTATGGCTTATCTAGTTGTCTTAAGTGTGGTTCTAATTCCCTTAATTATTCGGACCGACTCTGGTCACCGGAACAGTGAAATATTTCGAGCTATACAAATAGGGGTGTTACAATTCTCCCCCCCTCCCCCCCTTAAAATAAATTTCGTCTCGAAATTTTACCTAGTATCAATCTCTAAACAGCTGTGGGTGCTTGTTCCGTAGCTACTTCACCTCATAACCTAGAATCTCTATGGGTTCTGCCTCATATGTGAGGTCTGGATTCACTTCAATTTCTTCCACTAGTAGTACATGAGATGGGTCTGATCGGTACCTCCTCAACATAGACACATGGAAGACATTATCTCTCTTCTCCAACTCTAGAGGTAGTGCCAAACGATATGCCAAAGGATCCACTCTTTCCAGAACCTCATATGGCCCAATGAATCGAGGACTCAGTTTCCCCTTTCTGCCGAATCTCATAATTCTCTTCCAAGGAGAAACTTTGAGGAATACTTTCTCACTCACTGCATACTCAATATCCCTTCTCTTTAAATCAATGTAGGACTTCTGATGGTCTGATGCAGCCTTAAGTCGATCTCTGATCAATCTGATTTTCTCCTCAGTCTGCTGAAAAATTTCTAGCCCAATCATCTTTCTTTAACCTACCTCATCCCAACACAAGGGAGTTCTGCACTTCCTACCATACCACTAAAACATGTCACACCTTACCCCTCTATAAGGCATAACATGATCCCATAGAATACATAATGATCTACCGAACTTCACCTACCGATAACTCATTAAGTACCCTACAAGGGATTTTTAAACAATTTTCTTACTTCTTCCCCTCGAGCTTCATTTTCATTATTTTAATTGTTTCCACCATTGCCACCATAATACATTAGACGAAGTCCACAATTCTTCACCTCTAATTGGTCAAAAAATGATGCCTTAAGTTGATTACATCCTTCCAATTGATCTAGACAAGTTATGGAGCTAAGAGGCACAAAGCTAACCCAAAGTAGATCAGAAGTGATGCATAAATCTTGAGAGATTTCCATCTTAGAGTGACCTAGAAACAAACTTTGTTCCGATGACAAATTGTACGCATGCAAGTCATAGATAGCAGTATAAGTATCCACTGAAGGAGGCTGATCATGATGGAATCTAAAAACTCTAATTAAACAGAATCCCCTCCATCCGTAATTCAACCAATAAGGAGGTAGCTGCACTTCTAATGAAGACCCGAAGCCTCAATAATTGAACCACAAAGGAGCTTCATTTGAGGCTAAACAAAATGATATAAGGGTGCTTGAACAAAAGAGTCTTTGAGCCAAAATTATTACTTAACAATTAATTAAATTGTGTAGCTTTGCAGCAATATTCTAAGGGAAAATAAAATTTTCTTGGGCAAGAACACACAATGCACATAATGAAATTTAGTATGGGCCACCGAGATAACATAAAAATGGAACCAAAATAAGACACTAAAATAGATATATTGAAAGGAAACTGAAACATGTGAAAAAAAAAATTTTAAATCTAGGGTGATGTGGCCTAACTGCAGTGCACGGGTCATACAAGTAGTATAGAAAAGATATTGTTTCCTTGAAGAGTTGTGTTAATGATTGAATTTTTTATATAAAAATTGACTAATTCAAGTTAATTTTGAAATTCAAGTGATTGATTGAAAGAATTTGAGGTGTGAAATCTATATATGCAAAATTAACAATCTAATTACTAATATGAAGATTCAACTAATGCAGCAGCAAATAAAATGAGCAAATGGAAATATGGTAAGTAATTAAATTCAATTAACAATTAACAATATTAAAAAGGGCTATTCCGGAGTTTGGGGATTCATATTCAAGCTATTTTGGGATTTTTAAATTGGTTATCCAATCTTATGGAAATTATGGGTTTTAAGGAGATTAATTCTTAAATCCTTTGAATACCCTTTCGAGTGAGACAAATAGTGCCTTAATTAACTTAATCCTATTTTTCATGGAGCTAAAATTAATCAAGACCCATTAGGTTCCTTAATTAATCTGTAAATCTTATTAATCCTTAGTTTATTTCTAGATCTAAGTTAATTAAGTCCAATTTATTGATTATCTATCACAGAGTTTTCTCTTTTCAGTACTTCAACCATGGATTAAGAACAATACTTAATGGGATCCTACACTAAGCATGTAATTAGGCGCACAATAAATGGATAAAACCTCATAAAAATCACAAAATATGGATTACCTAATCAAAATCCACAAAATATCTTGAATATTACATCCCAACTCCAGAATTTATGAAAAACTACTCACTATCCATATTTATTATAAGAGATTCTGAGTAAATATGGAAATAGAACTTGAAAATATACTAAGAACTAAGAAACCCAATACAAGAAAGGTAGAAAATAGTGAAGAAAAGAAGAAGAATCCAAATCTGATTCAGAAAAGGGAACTAATGCCCCCTTGCTCTATTTTCTGACATTTCCTCTGCCTCTTTCCACTTTCTTGTTCTTTCCTCCTTTCCCAAAATGAGATAAGGACACTATTTATATTCTTCTGACAAATAACTCTAAAATGGTGTGTTTGAGGTAGAGATTCACGTGTGAAAATCTTTTTGCCAGCTCATTATGAAGAATTGCACAAGTTATGCAAGCTTCCTATGCAGATTCTATGCAAATTTGGTGATTCCAGGTGCTTCCTGTGATGTTGCACAAGTTATGCATGCTGGTTGTGTAGATTTTTCATGCTTTGGAGACCTTCGTGAAACTGTTTAAGTTATGCAGCTGGTTGTGCAAGTTTTGATAGGTTTGGGTGCTCTTTCTGTGATGCTACATAAATGAGGAGTGGAGCTACATAAGTTTGCAACAAGTTATACAAGTTTTGGCCAAAGCAGTTGTTCCCTCCTTGAAACTGCATAAGCAAGACATGAGACTGCATAAGTTATGCGGCAAGTTATGCAGGTTTCCATGAAGCTGCATAAGCAAGGAGTGAATCTGCATAAGTCATGCAGGTTTCAGCAGGCTCACAAATTGCTTCTTCTCCCTGTGCAGAAACTACACAAGTTATGTAGCAAGTTATGCAGACTTTGGCAATTTTGCATTCTTCAACTTTCAAGCTTTATTGTGATATTTTTGGCTCTGAGAATCACTCCTCACTGACACAATTACTTTTTAGTCCCTCAAAAACACCATTGTACCTACATAACAAAGTAAATTACAAATTAACTCAAAAATTGATAATTATGAAAAATTATCTAAATAACCAACAAAATTAGCTAAAAGTGACTAACAAATAAATAAAATGGCCATAAAATTTAACCTAAATGACTATGCAAAATGTATGTATCATAGGTGTCGCAATGGGATTTTGCGGTCGCCCGGACGATCACTCACCGAAGTGGGAAAAAGTGAGGAGTCGCCACCTTAGTTTTGAGGGGAACTAAAGAAACCATTTGAGAAGATAAATGAAGAATGAAACCACTTCAAGACAGAGATTCTAGGTTCGGGGTCCGTAAACGGGTGGGGAAGGTGTTAGGCACCCCACCTCGTCGCTTAATAAGGGTAAGTAGATTTAATTTTGCGTCCTTTATAAATTAGTTAGAAGGGCTCGGATGGGAATGTTAGTCCTTTAGGTAAAAGGAATGTTTGATTTTTCACTGATTAGGATCACCCAGATACATAAGTAAATGAGACAACCTTAGTGAATTACTTTTGTATGTTAATTTTACTTGAAAAGGGATGTTTTATTTAAAATCTAATTTAGAAGATCGGATAAGAACTCTCTTCCGAACCTCTTTTAGATATTCATTAAAATTTTGGTCGGGGATCGGATAAGAACTCTCTTCCGATCCCTAATAAATATTTATTAGAGATTTTAATTTGAGATCGGATAAGAACTCTCCTCCGACCTCTTTTAAGTATTTATTAAAATTTTAAGCTGAGACCGGATAAGAACTCTCCTCCAATCTCTTAAGCATTTATTAAAATTTTAAGCTGAGACCGGATAAGAACTCTCCTCCGATCTCTTTTAAATATTTATTAAAATTTTAAGCTGAGACCGGATAAGAACTCTCCTCCGATCTCTTTTAAATATTTATTAAAAGTTTTGAATTGAGGTCGGATAAGAACTCTCCTCCAATCTCTATTAAGTATTTATTAAAATTTTAAGCTGAGACCGGATAAGAACTCTCCTCCGATCTCTTTCGGGTTAGCAGGAGCCTGGAAGGGGCTTTGCCGATCTCCGAATTTCAATTTCACTACATATCACAAGAACCTAAAACTAAGGTTTCGGCATTCAAAAATCTTGGAGATAAGGTTTCTTGATACCCTATGACTAAATGGGTAATACTAAACTTGATTTACCGACCTTCCATGTAGTCATTTCACGCATACCTATTAATGTCCGATGCATTACTGTCTAGTTTATTTTGGTTTTATTCCTCTTCATGGTATCTTGCGAATTCCGTTCACGTTAGCCTAATAGTTTGGCTATTTTCCGACGTGTTATTCAAGCTTTCTCTTTTAAAAGAGGCCCTTAAGTTGCAGATACCTATATTTTGCCTGACCACTTACACGCTACTAGGAGCTAAAAGCTCGTATTCAGAAATGACGAAAATTGATGAAATGATGGACCGATCACTAAAGAGAATTCGAGTAACGTTCTTTGAGATTTTTTGCTTAGAATAAACTTAGAAAAACGCGTGCGTAAAGAGAACAAAGAAAGTGCGAAAAATAAACGCAAATACTTAATAAAGCGATAATATGAACTCTTACACCGTGAGGAGCCAAATTTATTGAAATAACTGTGTGGTGGTAAATAGTTATGATGATGGCGGATTGATCAGCATGAGAGTTGATGTCTGTGAGGAGCCAAATGTATTGAAATAACTATGAGGTGGTAAATAGTGATGAAGATGGCGGATTGATCAGCCTGAGAGTTGATGTCTGTCGTAAAACCGAGAGATGTTTTAGCTAAAAGGTAACCAGGTAAGAACCAGGTGGAAGGAAGTTGAGCTTGAGCAGAGGAAAAGCGAGAGATGATGAGAGTATGACGGATAATGAACAAGCTGGAAATGTAGAGTTCCAGATTCAAAATCTTTTCAAGAAAACACTCCTGAAAACTAGTTTCAAAAGTCTTTTTAATCACTACAAAATAGCGAGTAACAAAGCTGAATGAAGTTTCAGAGTTCCTCCACGATAATAGCGACCTCTTGTCTATATTTTTTCTGTCCTTGAACAGTTTTTCATGCAGGTATTTATAGGAATCGGGTGCTCCCCATGAAGGGTCAGGATTTATTTTGAGGGAGATGGAGGGTCAAGATTTTGAAGTACAGGATCGAATGTTCAGGAATTAAAGAGAATCAAAACAAATGGCTGAGGTCGCTTCTCAGAATATTTGTCCTTTTCCTCTTTTAATCGGCGGTCTTGAATCCTCTTGTCGGAACGATCGAGGGCTAAGAGTGAAAACGCTGGTATTGTCGTCTTCTCTTTTGATCCAAGGGTTCGATTCATCCTTACAAGTGAGATCAACGGTGGAGATTGGGATGTCTGGATGTCATGACATACCACGGCACTGTCGGCGTGCGGGCGATTCTTAGGCGTGCGGTGGAGATCTCATCGCCACGCTTTAACTACCTCGGCTCGATTACGGCGGCGGTTATTGGGATTTGTCTTATTCTTTTTGTCTTCCGATCCCTCCCCTAGCTCCTATTCCGATCTCTCATGCTGATCACCTATCTCCCGATCTCTTTTTTCCCTTGATAAGTCGGGATTCGGACCAAGCATAAATTGCATCTCGATTCTCGGCGTGCGCCGTTTTCCTTCGACAATAAATGCTCATTTTCCCTATATATACCCACATCAGCGGAGACATTTTCTTCATCTGACTTTCCTCTCTTCATTTCTTACTTACCTTGTTCTAGCTGCTCCGGTAGAAGTTCTGGCTATAACTGAGGCTTTGATCTTTTTCCGATGGTTTTCCTTTCTCACCGACTGAAAATTTACGATCCCGGTGATTGGATGATCCTAATTGACGATGGTGAGAGAACTGGATTTGACCGATCCGTGTGCGGGCCTCGGTTGTACCGATCTCGAGTTGCTCAAGCGAGTTCATTCGGCTTCTCATCACATTGAGTGTTCCGGCGATTCTCGATCCACATTGGGTGTTCGACGGCGGATGAAGCATCCGTCGGCAATATCCTTGGGATCGATTATAAGCGATCCTTAGATCAGCTGGTGGTATCCTTGGGATCAGTTATAAACTGATTCTTAGATCGGCCCCTTCAGATAGGATTTTCGTCAGTCTCTAGAGATCGCCCAAATGATGTAATTCTTCAATGTAATCAGATCTCTAGAGATCTCCCAAATGATGTAGTTAGACCTTTATTGTAATCCGATCCCTAGAGATCGCCCAAATGATGTAATCTGATCTCTTGAAAATAAAGACTTTACTTTGTCGGTTATCATTTTATTATTTTGCATTGATTATTTTCCGATCTCTGATGTGATTATCCAATCTGATTCTTTACCTGAATGACCCTTAACTGATCCTTTATTCAAAATGTTTAACTCATTATGCCGATCTCTAATTAACCGATCTCAGAACATTCGGTTATTTGAGAACAGCTGTCGAGTCCCACCAATCGATGTGCTGCCTAGAACTTCGCGAGCATTAAATGCTCGGACTAGTATAAATAGGGGTGGGAGGGTTAGCCAGTTGTTCTCTCATTCCTTTCTCAGCCTCTTGTTCGCAACTTCGAAGTTCTCTCCTTTTCTCCAGTTCTTCCGACGCCGATCAGACTCCGGTAAGGGCTTTAATCCTCTTTTTAGTTTAAGTTCTTTGTTTCTTTTGAAAATGAGCGGTGCCGAAGGTCAGAGAGCGGCGAGCCCTCCTTCCATTCAGTTCTCATGGTCATCGTCGATGAAGAAGAGGCGATCGGGCCCGTGCAACCTAAACCCCTAGGGTCTGCTCCAGTGCCTGGTCGGGTCATACCATCAAGGCTTGCACCACCTTCAAGGAGAGAGACCCTTCCTATAGACGAGCTTCCGTCGGTTCTTCGGGAATCCGATCTGCAATCGTTTGTTCAAGAATACAATATTTGTCCTGATTCATATGAGCTGATCAAGTGCCATGGCGATCTTCGTGTCGATCACTCTTTTGAAGAGAATGACATGGTCATGGTGTACGAGGAACAGTTAAAGGCCGGTCTGAGGTTCCCTCTAGCCGATTTCTATAAGGAGGTCCTAAAACTTCACCGAGCATCCATTGTTCAAATCCACCCCAACTCGTGGCGGATCTTGGTAGCTTTCCGAGGTCTATGCCGAGCTAAGGGAATCAGACCTACGGCTAAGGTGTTCGCCGAGCTGCATGCACTAACTCACCGAAAGGATGACGAACATCGGTTCTTTCAGCGAAGCCTCGTTGCGGACTCTTTTCCGATCCGCCCTCATCCCTTAAGAATTGGAAGAACCGGTTCTTCATTACGAGGAGTAAAGATCCGAGCCGCTTTGAGGACTTTCCTCGTAGCCGGTGGTACCAGGGCCTCGCTCAAGCACATTACCTTGAGTCAAGAGGAAAGCTCAATAGTGATGGAGCCGAAAAGTCGTGCCGCCACTCTAAAATATTCTGTCCAAATGCGGTGATCGCCGAATCGCACCATTGGACCATGCAATCGATCACCGGCCGAGATCGCGAACTTCCGCTCTCGACTCGGCATTGGTATTTTCTATATCTCGCTTCGGGACCTTAGCGATCTCACTAACCTCTTTTACGTGCGGTATGGCGGGTGGTGAGGGTTCTAGGAAGCGGAAGAAGGAAAGAGAGATCTCGGAAGGTAAAGGAGATGAAGCGTTGGAGCGTCTTCAAACACCGGTCATGAACACGGGAGATACAAAGAGACCCGCCAACCTTGGGTTGCCGACCATTGAGTGTCGAGATCTCCTCCTAGATCGGAAGAGCAGCCCCCGCCTCTCTCAGTTATTCCAAGCACGGAAAGGGAGCCTTCTCAATCTTCTGGGAGGACCTCTTCTCGTGGCGCTCAGATACTGATCGACTGCTTGAAGAATAACCGGACTGTTAGGGAGAACTCCGATTTTGCCAAAGTCCTGGGATCTACCATCTTCTTTCAAGAGGATCGGACAGCTATCCTGAATGGTCTCGATGATATCTTGACTCGAACCATGAGCCTAAACGTGGAGTGTCTGGTGAACCAGACCATGATTCGGGAAAAGATTCAGCGTCTGGGTAAGGAGGTTGGCAATAAAACTGGTAGGAAAAGATCTAGTGCCAGTTCATTTTATTTATCAACAGAGATCAGGAATATACTTGACAGGTCCGGAAATTCGACAACGGGTTTGAGAGGTCGGTAAATGATTTGAGAGATCGGCGAGGCCTTAATGAATATGAGGACTCAGCATTAATTCAATTCTTTGTGAGGAGAGATCGGAAATGTGACCGCCTATCAAAGAGGGATCGGAAACGTGATTAGCTGTTCAATTTTTATTGATTCTAGGGATCGGCCAAAATATGGTGTCGACAATAGGGCCCCCTAAAGCTATGTGTGTGAGAGAGAGAGAGAGACAGAGAGAGTGACCAGAGAGCTATGCATCCATATAAAATGTAGGTAACTTATTGTCACACCTTACCCCTCTGTAAGGCATAACATGATCCCGTAGAATACCTAATGAACTACCGAACTTCACCTATCGATAACTCATTAAGTACCTTACAAGGGATTTTAAAACCATTTTCTTACTTTTTAGAAGTGGTGAGCATTTTCTTACGTTTAATAGAAGTTTAAAAACTAGTTCAAATTTTTGTCCATTTTATTTTTACGCAAATTTTAGAAAAATTTTGGTAGAGTGTCGTCTGTATTTTAAGAAAACAGTTCTTCAAAAACCTATAAAAATATTTCCAATAATTCTTTTTCATCAAACCCACTACTATCTCAACACAACTCAACATCATTTCTCAAACTCTAAAATTCAAATCAATAATTCACAATTCAATTGTCAACAAAATAGTACTCACTATATCCATTCATTTTTTATTAAAGTAAAAACAATTTACATTCATCATCCAAATTAATATTATTACAAACTCTATACAACTACTCATGACCAGTTATTACATGTACATACAATTATATACAAAAATATAAAACATTACATTCAGGGTATAAAATATATCCGACAAAACTTCAGGAAAGGTGGCTCCAAGATCCTCAGTAGCTCACTCTACTGCTCCTCTAGTCTCTATATCTGCGACAGCAATAACAGCCATCGCTGAGTACTATGACTCAGTGGTGCACAATATACTAAAATAACAATTTATGTATACTTCAAATCATACTTATTCAAACACATTGCTGAAAATGGAAGACATATGCAAAACATGATTTATAAACTTTTAGTCCAACAATTTCATTTAGGAATTCTCAAATCAATTTCATAAAATCACACAGTTATATCATGTCATTCGAAACATATTCATCTCAATAGCCGGAGGCTTATGAGAAATCACAAGGCTAGCTAGCTCAAATATATGGGTACCCATTCAATTTCTTCCTCGACTGGCACACACCTCAACACTTCAGCCAGAGAGGGAATCAAAATTCAAAACTATTTCTTTCCACTAGTCATGCTAGTGAGGTATTCAAATATATGGTCATGACACTGTGGTTTCAAAACTATCTTAACAATTTATTAAACATTTATTGCCATTTCAAACACATACAAGTAAACTTTCAACAATTTAAGTCAAAAGTATAATACACATTTTGCAATATAAGTAATTCATTTCATGCACTTTGCAAATGAATTTTAAAGAATATTAATGTTGTGCACAAACCTTATACGAGTCGCTTCTTGGCCTTGACTCGATACTTCGAGTTCCTTCTCAGTATTCTTTTCCACTGAAACACACAATTTTACAGTGTTTCAGTACCATAAATTATCATAAGTCCAAAAATAATTTCTAATCTAACTTTAATATGCTTAATTTGACGTTCTTTGAAATTTGTATTTTGGGGTTACTATTCACAATACTATTCAAGTCAATTTGTTGACTTTCTAATGCTTAATAGGTATGGGAATTCTAATTTCACCTACATACCACATTTTGGTTACCTAATTTGTTAGTTTTGGTTATTTTCTCAAACTTCAAGTCTCTTAGGCACAAATTTCAAATTTTTAGTTTTGGTGTTCAGTTTTGCACTATTCCATTGGTCATGTTGCTGTTAGAATTTGGCTAAGTTTTCTTCATATAAGTTGTTCCTTATTGTCTTAAATTTATTTCCCTTTTTGAATCACTCCATTTGGAGTTTTTTAGCCTAAGTTATAGCCATTTGAACATGGCTGGCCAGATTTGGTGTTACCCAGAATTCTGGGCAAATTCTGGATTTTGGCAATTTTTTAAAGTTGAATTCAGGTGGATTTTAAAATAGGTTATGGTCAAAATTTGGGTTTATTTTCTTCATGAAAGTTGTAGGGATATGTCTCAGCTTTCTACTGGTAAAATTTCAGGTCATTTAGACCTTTCTAGACTAAGTTATGGTCATTTACGTACCTACTATTCATTTGGTCATTTTTGTACAAGTTAGTTTGCCAATTCTGGATTTGGCCTAATTGTTCACTAAGTTATGGTCACTTTCTGGGAGTAATTCCTAAATGAAAAATGTGCCCTTTTGTGTCTAGTTTCATTCCCAATTGGCCTCACACCAATTGGGTTGGTAAAGTTTCAGTTTTGGTCCCTGAAAGGGACCTAGGTCAAGCTGCCTACAGATTGACCTTCACCAATCCGAATTGGAACTTGGTTCCAACAATTCATACACACCACAAATGGTCACAATTGACCATTTCTCAACTCAAATAAGGTCAACTACATCATTTGACCAATTCTCAAATTTTTCTTCAATTTTTCCCATGCTCAAAACCCTAGCTACACATAAAATTCAATCTAATGCATTTTAAAGTGTGTATTCATGTTTTATACACCTAATTCATCTCAAATAACCATTCAAAATCATCAAACTCATTCATATCAAGCCCTAACCCTAGCTGGATGAATTTCATGTTTGGTCCCTCAATAATTATTTTTGTTTGATTTCCCTCAAATCTAAATTAATTCAAGTAGATATGCATGAATATAAAGAGAAATCAAAGAATGAATACCTAATCTCTTTGTGTGGCTTTTCTCTCTTCCCAAATTCCACTTCTTTCCTCTTTTTTTTGTTGTCAATAGATGAATCAAGGTTCAAGGATAAGATTTACTTAAGAAACCTTAGGGAAATTATGGCTAGATTAGGGTTTATGAAGATTGGGGTTATGTTTCCATGGAGTTTTGAGAGAGAAAGCAAAGGGAAGAGAGAGATGGGTGGCTGAAAATGAAGAAGAAGAATGAAATTTTTTTCTTTTTTTTTTCTTTTAATTATTAGGATTTATCCCAAATTTCAATTTTTAAATATTAGATTTATTGCATCATGCTTTTGTCATGCATGATGCAAATAAACTTTTTCTTTTCTTTCTTTTTCTTTTTTATTTATTTTTCCATTAGTTCTTTAATTTAATTCTTGATACCGAAATTTTCTTTTCTTCAATTTTATTGGACAGTTAGGTCAGGTGTCAGCTCTAGGGGTGAATTGACCAAATTGCCCCTCGCTAGTTCAATTCAGTTTGCAAGTTATTAGATATTTCTTTCGAATCCCTGACCTAATTGTTTGACCTGCTTAACAATTCTTTTATATGATTTTCTCTTTTCCACGGTGTTCGCAATAGTCCTAAGGACTGCAGCGTCACATTTTACATTTCAAAATTTGAGTTTAGACTGACCTCGCAGTCATTCCCGAGAAAGTCACCCATCGTTGTGACTCTAGGCTCATTTAACTTTTTGTGTTCTATTTTTCTTATTTATACTTAACTATTTGGCAATTACTAATTATTTGTGTTCAGGGCTTATCTAGGTCTCTTAGACGAGGTTCTACTTCTCTTAATTATTCGGACCAACACCGGTCACCGGAACAGTAAAATATACCAGCCTATGCAAATAGGGGTGTTACAATTCTTCCCCCCTTAAAATAAATTTCATCTCAAAATTTTTACCTGGTAATCAGTCTCTGAATAGCTGTGGGTGCTGTCTCCTCATGTGCTCCTCTCATTCCCAAGTAGCTTCTTGGCTCGAATGATGGTTTCACAGCACCTTTACCAACGGTATTTGCTTATTCCTCAGCTGCTTCACCTCATAAGCCAGAATCTCTATGGGTTCTACCTCGTATGTGAGGTTTGGATTCACTTCAATTTCTTCTACTGGTAGTACATGAGATGGGTCTGATCGATACCTCCTCAATATAGATACATGGAAGACATTATGTATCTTCTCCAACTCTGGAGGTAGTGCCAAACGATATGCCAAAGGACCCACTCTTTCTAGAACCTCATATGGCCCAATGAAACGAGGACTCAGTTTCCCTTTTCTGCTGAATCTCATAATTCTCTTCTAAGGGGAAACCTTAAGGAATACTTTCTCACCTACTGCATACTCAATATCCCTTCTCTTTAGATCAATATAGGACTTCTGACGGTCTGATGCAGCTTTAAGTCTATTTCTAACCAATCCGATTTTCTCCTCAGTTTGCTGAACAATTTTGGGCCCAATCATCTTTCTTTCACCCACTTCATCCCAACACAATGGGGTTCTACATTTTCTGCCATACAAAGCTTCATATGGAGGCATCCCAATGCTTGATTGGTAGCTGTTATTATAAGCAAACTCAATCAAAGGCAAGTGTGTGTCCCAACTGCCCTCAAACTCAATCACACAAGCCCGTAGCATGTCCTCCAAGATCTGAATTACTCTTTCAGATTGGTCATCTGTCTATGGGTGGAATGTCATACTGAAGTTCAATCTAGTTCCTAGGGCTCTCTGAATACTACCCCAGAATCTAGAAGTGAACCTACGATCTCTATCAGATACGATGGATACTGGCACTCCATGTAGTATCATAATCTCATCTATGTATGACTTGGCCAATCTTACTAAACTATAGTCCATCCAGACAGGCAGAAAATGAGCAAACTTGATCAGTCTGTCAACAATGACCCATACTACATCATGGCTCTTCTGGGTCCTCGGAAGTCCCATCACAAAATCCATAGTTATTCTTTCCCATTTCCATTCCGGTACTAGTAGTGGATGTAATAAACCAGCCGGTACTTGATGCTCTATCTTTACTTGCTAACAAGTTAGGCATTTGGAAACAAATTTTGCTACATTTCTTTTCATACCCATCCACCAGTAGTGCTCTTTCAGCCCTCTATACATTTTAGTACCACCAGGGTGCATAATAAAAGGAGACTCATGTGCTTCCTTCATAATGATCTACCTCAAATCAATGTCATTAGGAACGCACATTCTACCCTGGCATAGTAATAGACCGTCATCTCTCACTGAGAATTCTAGTTTCTTGCCCTGTTTGACTTTTTTCTAACAGCTTCTGATACTTCTGATCATTCTGAGCAACCATTCAGATTTGATCAATCAACACTGGCTGTACTTGCCATGCAACTGCTGTCTGCCCCTCATCATTAATCTCTAAGTTGGCATGCAATACTCTCAACTCATGTACCATAGACAAAGGAGTAACCCGTAGACTTGCCATAGTCTTGTGACTTAAGGCGTCAGCCACCACATTAGCTTTCCCTAACTGATAGTCTATCAAATAATCATAGTCTTTTATCAACTCTAACCATCTCCTCTGTCTCAAATTCAACTCCTTCTGAGTGCCCAAATACTTCAAACTCTTATGATCTGTGTAGATGTAGCACTTTTCCCCATACAAATAGTGTCTCCAGATCTTAAGAGCAAACACAATAGCTGCAAGCTCCAAGTCATATGTCAGATAATTCCTCTCATGCAGTTTCAACTGGCATGATGCACAGGCAATGACATTCTGCTCTTGCATCAATACACAGCCTAACCCATTGTGAGAAGCATCACTATAAACAATTTACTCTTTACTCGAGAAAGGTAAAGTAAGGATTGGAGCTTTAGTCAAACACTTCTTTAACTCATCAAAACTCTATTAGCATTTATCCGTCTACTAAAATTTTATATCTTTTCGAAGTAATTTGGTCAATGGAGATGCCAACATAGAGAACCCTTTCACAAATCGACAGTAGTATCCAGCTAAACCCAGAAAACTGTAAATTTCAGTGATATTTCTGGGTGGCCTCCAATTAAGGACAGCTTCTATCTTACTTGGATCTACTTTGATGCCTTCTATCAATACTACGTGCCCCAAGAAGGATATTTCCTTCAACCAAAATTCACACTTCAACAATTTGGCATATAGCTGTTTCTCCCTCAAAGTCTGCAGTACAATCCGCAGATGTCTATCATGCTCTTCTGCACTCCTCGAGTAAACCAATATATCATCTATGAATACCACAACAAACTGGTCGAGGTATGGTCTAAAGATAGTATTCATCATATCCATAAAAGCAGTCGGAGCATTAGTTAACCCGAATGGCATAACCAAGAACTCAAAATCGCCATAGCAGGTTCTAAAGGCAGTTTTAGGAATACTCTGCTCTTATACTTTCAGCTGATAGTAACCTAATCTCAGGTTAATTTTGGAGAACACAACTGCACCCCTCAACTGATCAAACAAATCATCAATGCAGGGCAATGAATATCTATTCTTTATTGTCACCTTATTTAACTGCCGATAGTCAATACATAAGCAGAGAGTGTCATCCTTCTTCTTAACAAACAACACTGGCACTCTCCAAGGTGACACACTAGGGTGGATAAAGCCCTTATCAAGCAGCTCTTGCAACTGCACTTTTAACTCTTTCAATTCTGCTGGTGCCATTCTATATGGTGTTATGGAGATTGGGTCCACACCAGGCATAACATCAATCTCAAACTGCACTTCTCTTTCTGGAGGTAATCCTGGCAATTCATCAGGAAACACATCCGGAAAGTCACATACTGTAGGGATGTCCCTTAGTGCTGGACTCCCCACTTGGGTGTCTATCACATGTGCCAAGTATGCTTCACACCCCTTTCTGATCATCCTTTTGGCTAGTGCAGTCGAAATGATGTTTGATGGCAGTAACTGCCTCTCCCCATTTATTACCACATCACCATACAAAGGGAGACCAAAAGTGACTGTCTTCAGTCTACAGTCAATCATGGCAGGATGCCTGGCTAACCAATCCATGCCCAAGATGATATCATAATCTCTGAAGGGCATTTCAATCAAATCTGACAGAAAAGTGTGTCCTTAGATCACCAAAGGACAATCTCTATACATTCTATTAACCCGGACCTCTTGTCCTAATGGACTAGTTACTAGCACTTCAAAATCCATTTCACGGAACAGTAAGGAAATTAACGATGCTAGCACTAACATATGAGTGAGTAGAACCCAGATCAAACAATACAAATACATCTTGATCAGAGATAGAGAATGTACCAGCTACAACATTGGAAGTCTCAGCCTCTTCTCGCTGTCTCATCGTGTAAACCCTGGCTGAAGCACTTCCTTGTGCTGACTGGCCAATAGTACCCTGACTGCTAGAAGCATTGCCTCTAACTCTGCCTCTTCCTCTGCCAATCAGTTGTGAACCTCTGGTAGCAGGACTCTGAATAGATCCTTCTACAGTAGTAGGAGCTGGACCAAATCCAGGGGCACTGGTGCAGTCCTTAGCAAGATAGCCCTTGCCTCCACAGTTAAAGCAAGCTCCTGTTGCCCAATAACATTCTTCCCCATGAATCTTGCCACATGTCTCACAGGGGCGGGGAGGATATGAACCCCTGGTCGACTGTTGACCAGATCTAGGGGGTCTCTGTCCAGAGAATCGACCCCTTCCAAACCTTCCACCTCTACCTCTGCTTGGTCCCCCAAATTTCTTCTTCTTTCCAGATCTACCACTGGGACTTTGCTCTACTGATTTTTCCCCTTTATCTTTCTCTGATTTCTCAGTCTTCTCTGATTTTTCTTTCGCTGGGGTCGCTTCTAATTCAATCCTTTCCAACTCAAGTGCCTGAGAGATGAGCTCAGAGAAGTTACTATGTCTGAATCCCACTACTTGCATCCTCAAACTGGGCTTCAAACCGGTCTCAAATCTCTTGCACCTTTCCTTGCTAGTAGACAGGAGACTCCCAGCATAGTGGCTTAAGTGGGAGAACTCCCTTTCATATTCTGCCACTGATCTATTGCCTTGTTTCAAGCTCAGAAATTCTTGCAGTTTCTAATCCACATATGCATCTGGGACATATTTCTGTCTGAACTCTCTAATGAAGTCGTCCTAGGTCAATACTGGCGGTTCTGCCAAGTTGTGGGGGATGGTCTTCCACCAGTCATAAGCATCCCCTTGCAGTAGCAATACTGAATACTCGAATTTTAGTTCATCTGGGCAGTGCAGCTTCTTGAACATTCAGTCCATCCTCCCTAACCACTGCTCTGCCTCTAAAGGGTCCACTGTACCCTTAAACTCTATGGCCTCATACTTAAGTAGCTTGTCATACTGCCTAACTGGAGGCTGTGGTTGCACCACAGGAGTCTGGGGTGGAGCTTGAGTAGGCATGCTTCTAGCCATTTGTTGGAATATCGTAGCCATCTACTGAGCAAATTGTGCAGGAAACTGCGGCATTTGTGGGGCTGGTGCCAATGACCCACTGACATTTTGCAGAGCTGGGGCTTCCCCTTGGGCCTCAGCCTCTACCGATTGCTCAACAGAGCGATCCCCTTCTTCCATTTAAGTCTAGAGTTAAGATATCTCCTGAATAAATAACACAAGGAGATTCCCTCTGTTAGTTCATATTTATGATGTAATGCACTGAATGTAACAAATAAAGACATTGAGCAGTTGTACTTATCAAAGAAAAGACACAAATTCACAAGTTAAAACATACTTAAAAAAAAATTCGCTCTGATACTACAAAAACATGTCACACCTTACCCCTTTGTAAGGCATAACATGATCCCGTAGAATACCTAATGAACTACTGAACTTCACCTATCGATAACTCATTAAGTACCTTACAAGGGATTTTAAAACCATTTTCTTACCTTTAGAAGTGGTGAGCATTTTCTTACATTTAATAGAAGTTTAAAAACTAGTTCAAATTTTTGTCCATTTTATTTTTACGCAAATTTTAGAAAAATTTCGGCAGAGTGTCGTCTGTATTTTAAGAAAACAATTCTTCAAAAACCTGTAAAAACACTTCCAATAATTCTTTTTCATCAAACCCACTACTATCTCAACACAACTCAACATCATTTCTCAAACTCCAAAATTCAAATCAATAATTCACAATCCAATTGTCATCAAAATAGTACTCAATATTTCCATTCATTTTTCATTAAAGTAAAAACAATTTACATTCATCATCCAAATTAATATTATTACAAACTCTATACAACTGCTCATTACCAGTTATTACATGAACATACAGTTACATACACAAATATAAATATTACATTCAGGGTATAAAATATACCCGATAAAACTTCAGGAAAGGTGGCTCCAAGATCCTCAGCAGCTCACTCTACTGCTCCTCTAGTCTGTATATCTACGATAGCAATAACAGCCATCGCTGAGTACTATGACTCAGTGGTGCACAATATACTAAAATAACAATTTATGTATACTTCAAATCATACTTATTCAAACACATTGCTGAAACTGGAAGACATATGCAAAACATGATTTATAAACTTTTAGTCCAACAATTTCATTTAGGAATTCTCAAATCAATTTCACAAAATCACAAAGTTATATCATGCAATTCGAAACATATTCATCTCAATAGCCGGAGGCTTATGAGAAATCACAAGGCTAGCTAGCTCAAATATATGGGTACCCCTTCAATTTCTTACTCTACTGGCACACACCTCAACACTTCAGCCAAAGAGGGAATCAAAATTAGAAATTATTTCTTTCCACTAGTCATGCCAGTGAGGTATTCAAATATATGGTCATGACACTGTGGTTTCAAAACTATCTTAACAATTTACTAAACATTTATTGCCATTTCAAACACATACAAGTAAACTTTCAATAATTTAAGTCAAAAGTATAATACACATTTTGCAATATAAGTAATTCATTTCATGCACTTTGCAAATGAATTTTAAAGAATATTAATGTTGTGCACAAACCTTATATGAGTCACTTCTTGGCCTTGACTCAATGCTTCGGGTTCCTTCCCGATATTCTTTTTCACTGAAACACACAATTTTATAGTGTTTCAGTACCATAAATTATCATAAGTCCAAAAAAAATTTCTAATCTAACTTTAATATGCTTAATTTGACGTTCTTTGAAATTTGTATTTTGGAGTTACTATTTATGATACTATTCAAGTCAATTTATTGACTTTCTAATGCTTAATAGGTATGGGAATTCTAATTTCACCTACATACCACATTTTGGTTACCTAATTTGTTGGTTTTGGTTATTTTCTTATACTTCAAGTCTCTTAGGCACAAATTTCAAATTTTCAATTTTGGTGTTCAGTTTTGTATTGTTCCATTAGTCATGTTGTTGTTAGAATTTGGCTAAGTTTTCTTCATAGAAGTTGTTTCTTATTGTCTTAAATTTATTTCTCTTTTTGAATCACTCCATTTGGAGTTTTGTAGCCTAAGTTATAGCCATTTGAACATGGCTGGCCAGATTTGGTGTTACCCAGAATTCTGGGCAAATTCTGGATTTTGGCAATTTTTTGTGGTTGATTTCAAGTGGATTTTCAAATAGGTTATGGTCAAAATTTAAGTTTTTTTTCTTCATGAAAGTTGTAGGGATATGTCTCAGCTTTCTATTGGTAAAAGTTCAGGTAATTTGGACCTTTCTAGACCAAGTTATTGTCATTTACGTAACTACTGTTCATTTGGTCATTTCTATACAGGTCAGTTTGCTAATTCCGGATTTGGCCTAATTGTTCACTAAGTTATGGTCACTTTCTAGGCATAATTCCTAAATGAACAATGTGCCATTTTGTATCTAGTTTCAGTCCCAATTAGCCTCACACCAATTGGGTTGGTAAATTTTTAGTTTTGGTCCCTGAAAGGGACCTAGGTCAAGCTGCCTGCAGATTGACCTTCACCAATCCGAATTGGAACTTGGTTCCAACAATTCATACACACCACAAATGGTCACAATTGACCATTTCTCAACTCAAATAAGGTCAACTACATCATTTGGCCAATTCTCAAATTTTTCTTCAATTTTTCACATGCTCAAAACCCTAGCTACATATAAAATTCAATCTAATACATTTTAAAGTGTGTATTCATGTTTTATACACCTAATTCATCTCAAATAACCATTTAGAACCATCAAACTCATTCATATCAAACCCTAACCCTAGCTGGATGAATTTCATGTTTGGTCCCTCAACAATTGTTTTTGTTTGATTTCCCTCAAATCTAAATTAATTCAAGTAGATATGCATGAATATAAAGAGAAATCAAAGAATGAATAACTGACCTCTTTGTGTGGCTTTTCTCTCTTCCCAAATTCCACTTCTTTCCTCTTTTTTTTGTTGTCAATAGATGAATCAATGTTCAAGGATAAGATTTACTTAAGAAACCTTAGGGAAATTATGGCTAGATTAGGGTTTGTGAAGCTTGGGGTTGTGTTTCCATGGAGTTTTGAGAGAGAAAGCAAAGGGAAGAGAGAGATGGGTGGCTGAAAATGAAGAAGAAGAATGAAATTTTTTCTTTTTTTTTTGTCTTTTAATTATTAGGATTTATCCCAAATTTCAATTTTTAAATATTAGATTTATTGCATCATGCTGATGTCATGCATGATGCAAATAAACTTTTTCTTTTCTTTCTTTTTCTTTTTCATTTATTTTTCTATTAGTTCTTTAATTTAATTCTTGATCCAGAAATTTTCTTTTCTTCAATTTTATTAGATAGTTAGGTCAGGTGTCAGCTCTAGGAGTGAATTAGCCAAATTGTCCCTCGCTGGTTCAATCCGGTTTGCAAGTTATTCGATATTTCTTCCGAATCCCTGACCTAATTGTTTGACCTACTTAACAATTCTTTTCTGTGATTTTCTCTTTTATACTATGTTCGCAATAGTCCTAAGGACCGCAGCGTCACATTTTACGGCTCGAAATTTGAGTTTAGACTGACCTCGCAGTCATTCCCAAGAAGGTCACCTATCGCTGTGACTCCCTACTCATTTAACTTTTTGTGTTATGTTTTTTTTTATTTATACTTAACTATTTGGCAATTACTAATTATTTGTGTTTAGCGCTTATCTAGGTGTCTTAGACGAGGTTATACTTCTCTTAATTGTCCAAACCGACACCGGTCACCAGAACAGTAAAATATACTAGGCTATGCAAATAGGGGTATTACACTTATTAGCCTTGCAAGTGGCATACGGTTTTTGCCTTGAATCTCGATCAACTTTAAGCATTTTATGAAAGTGAACGATGAAGGTCTCGAAGTGCTTGCTTCAAATGTATTTGTAATAGTTTCCTGTGTAGTTAGAGCTTCCACATTAAGTTGTAGAACAGTTGATGAAAGATCAGGCAAGGACTGAAGCTTCTTGCAATCAACCAAGTGAAGATTTTCAAGTTTAAAATTTCTACTTATGCTTGTAGATAGTGAAGTTTCCAAGCAAGAGCATCCCTCCATACTAAGATGAAAGAGACTCGAAGGAAGATTTGGAAATGATCTAATCCTCTTGCAATTGTTAAGGCGAGAATCTCTGAGTTTAGAGAGTTGGCTAATGCTTGCAGGCAGGCTTACAAAATCATTTCCGCTTAGATTTAGATATTCTAAAAATGGGAAACAACTTAGATCATACGGAATTGTTGCATCGGTAAGACCGCAATAACTTAGATTAAGTCTCCTAAGAAAGCATAAACCTTTCAAAGAAGGCAACTCAAAAGACATGGCAGGTGGAGGCTTCTTAGGCATTAGCCACCAAGGGCAAAGACAATCCCATGGCTGAGCTAATGGCATTGATGTTGAACCAATTCCTGCTACATCAAACACATCTAAAGATGTCATATCCCCTATCTTATCTGGCATCTCTTCAAGATTTGAGCAGCCACTCAAATTAAAAACTTTAAGAGACTTCAAATTACATAGGCTACTTGGAAGAGCTGTAAGGCTTTTGCAATTCATCATGTTCAGCAAAACAAGCCTTTCTAGAAGTCCAATGGAATGGTGTACTTCAACTAATCCTGTACAACATTCAAGATTCAACTCTTCAAGATAAGGGATCTCCCTAAAGTCAGGTGTCCTGATTAAATTTTTGGAGTAACTAAGGTCAACTATCTTCAGCAACTTTAAAGGCTGTTAAAAGATGTTGAAATAAAGAAAGTTAGAAAGAAACTTAATCCATAACCATAATACCAAATAAATAAATAGATATAAGAAGTTAGTTTTACATACTCTTACTCCCTTCCATAATTGTTCAATTCTGCTATACGACAAATGGAGCTCAACAAGTTGATCTGGTTGAAAAGTTTGTGGCAAAGATTTGAAAGGATACCCATGCCATTCCAAGTACCTTAATTCATTGGAAACGTATTCAATGTCTTTGGAGACGTTTAAATTGTGTAGTATGAGCAATCTTAAAGCTTTCATCTTCAAGAAAGCTTTAGAACTCATGTATCTGTCTCCTTAACCAAACATATAATCTAGGAGTACACCTTCAATTAGATTCATTCCCTAAAAATGAAAGACAATAATTAGTGGTGAAAATAACTGAAAGACTAGTAAAATTTATAATGGAAGTTTGTCAAATCAAATATAATTCTTAATTATTGAGTAATACTTACCATATCATTCATTAAAATATGATAGACATCCTTATAAAGCCATAGTTTACTAGTTGTCCAGGCTCTTTCGGCATTAGCGACGAACAATTTCTTGACCCATTTCTTCAAGCAAATCATGCATCCACACTCGATCTTCTAAAATTGTTATGAGAGATTTATCGATGAGCTCTCTTAGACTAATATCTGGGTATAATCCACAACTTTCCAATACTCTCATCACATAATCTTTTGTTTTTCCTTTAAAAAAACATGTGATGTTTAAAAATATTTTCTTTTGTACTTCCTCCAGTCCATAAAAACTTATTTCAAGTTTACTTAGAATTTTTTCATTGGGAATTTCCTTCAACCTCTTCAATGCACTATTCCATTCTTTCATAGATCTAGTATACAAGGAGCAACTCAAAACATTAAGTGCTAATGGGAGGCCACCTGCATAGTTTACAAATTGGTTGGATAGCTCCATGTGGTCTTCTGGTGGACAGTCATTCTTAAAGGCTTTCAAGCAAAAAGAGTTAAAGGGCTTCATGATGATTTAACTCTTCAACCCTATATATTTGATCTACTTTATGTTGGATCAACAAATGTTCATCCCTAGTCATTACTATGATTCTACTTCCAACTCCAAACCAGTTTTCATCTTTTTTTTTTCCAACTAATAATTCTAATTGCTCCAACTCATCAACATCATCAAGAATGACCAAAACCTACTTCTGGGATAGCCTATTTTTTATGTGATAAACTCCATTGTACACATCATACACATCTATGTCTCTTTCCATCAATGTTGCACAAAAAAGTTGTCTTTGTAAAGTGACCAAATCATATTTTCTTGAAGTTTCTCTAACATTCGTAAGAAAAGCACTACCCTCAAATTGGCATTGCATTTCTTAGTAGATGTCACTGGCAATAGTTGTTTTTCCTATGCCACCCATCCCACAAATTCCTACCATTTTGACATTATTAAGCTCCTCCATATTTATGCATAATCTCACTTTCTCCACCCGTAAATCTATTCCAACAAAATCCTTGGCTATACTATGACTAAATCTTCTCAATTTATTAAGTATTTCTTTAGCAATGTTCTGAATAAATTCTGACTCCTCCCTATAATGTAAGAATTTCCTATTATCATACATAAAACAATATTTTAAACATAGAAATAATATTAATAATATCAAGTGTTCAAATTTGTTCATATTGCAAACAAAAATTCTATAATATTAAAAAAAAAACTCTCCTTGTATTTTGCTATGTTGGCAAATAGTAGCCAAACGTTAAAAATAGTGATGTAATAGAGATAGAGGAAGAAATTTTAAAATTTTTTTTCCAAAAGCACATTCAATTATTTATACTTTTTCAAAAATTAATAAATTTAATTGATTATCACAAATTTTTTTTTCGTGTCAGTTGTTGGCTAATTACTAAAATAAAAAAAAAATATGATGTACCATATAACCAATATATATGTATATATATATTCTGGTTAAATTGGTCGAATTGATACAGGTTATAGAAATATGGGAAAAACTAAAAGCATGAGTTTAGTGAGGGACATATAGGAAAATGCTAATTAAATTCAAATAACCAAAAGACAGGATATATTATGACCTATCTTGTAAATTCCATCTAGAAAAATTGACCACTTGGGTCATAGCAAGTCTCCACCGTTGCACCCTCTCGTCGTTTTGCTGATAACGTTTCTCATGTTCAGCAAAGTGATTTTCAAAATTCCCATTCTGCTTTCAAACTTCTGATGGATTCACATTATAGAAAATGGGAAAAACTATTTGGTTACCAGAGTTCTTGCATTCTAAAATTTTTACGAGTTCATCCAAACACCATGTTGAAGAAGCATAATTTTTTGAAAAGATGACAAGAGAAATTTTGGAGCTTTCAATTGCTTTGAGGAGTTCTTGAGAAATAGTTTCCCCTTTCTCAAGTTCTCTATCATCCTTGAATGTGATGATTCCTTTTTGGCAAAACTCTTTATACAAATGACTAATAAAATTCTTACGGGTATCTTTGCCACTAAAGCTAAGAAAAAGATCATATTTCCATTATTAAGAAGAAGAAGATGATGATGATGATGATGAATATAAAGCTAAAGAGTTTTCCTCCATCGCCTTAACTAAGAGCCATGAAAAACTTTTAAATGGGAAGCTTGATGGGTCATTTGTTATATCTTTCTTCTACAAGCTTAGAATGGTATTTATAGAAGCTATTTTCCACTATGCAGTGCACTTTCCTAAAACCAAAACAGGTGGCTAGCCAACCAAGAATACCAATTCAACTTAGCTGCCCCAGAAGTAAAACTATTATTCCCATCTAAGTTATCAGTAAAACTAACCCAATCACTCACCCTAGTGTTTACGATGCAGAGGTGGTACCAGCTTTCCAACAGCGAAAGGTGCAGATGCCCTAGGTGACCTTTGGCTCTTTTGGCTGAGGGGGCAATAACTTTAGAGGGACTACATTATATATTGTGCAAGATCTCCAAAAAGTAACACCAGTCCCTCAAATGACGAAACCTGTAACTCCAATCCTAATGGTACTAACAATTCCTCAGGTGACTCAAAACTCGAGGGCATAGTCACAAAGAAACAAAAATATCTATAATGCAGGTATCTTAGCCAACCGCACCAATGTCCCAGGTACCAACACATGTGGTCCAGCTTCTTAATATCACAATTCTAATTGATAAGACTTGAGACAAACCAATAATCCTGTAAGTGATGAAGGAAAAATTTGGTCTTCAAGTTTTTGCAACTTTTAATGACTAATTCCTTAAGCTGGAGGAACCAAACTTGACTTCCAGGAGCATTACAGAACTCGAGGGGCACCGGTCTAAAATTCCCCCAGGGGGTAGTATATGAGGAATTAATGTTACCACACTCCATATTCCTTTTATGATAATGACAGTTGCTCCAATTTTTAAGGTAACAATTCAAATGACGCGATTCTGTAAGTCAAAGCCATTGCACCTTACAGAAGCCAATGGGATAACACAAAGCATAAAATAGCAAAGGCCGACCCATGGCCTCAAACAGCCAATCTCACTGCTTTTCCTAAGGACCATGTAGAAGTGAAATAAAAAAAGCTAACACAACTGCTAACATTTTAAAGTATTCAATTGTAATCAAACAAAGGCTAATGTAATAATTAGGCCTTAGGCCACTTTTATTCATAAATAAAAGTTGAAACATAGCTTATTGTTCAACAAGCACCTAAGTATCAAATGTATACCAAATTTGTTACATCAAAATATAATGATTACAACATGTAGAAAAGTTCTTGAAGGAAGCTTGGAGTCAGTAAGTAGCTTTAAAATAAGGATGGATAGACAACTCCCTAGTATTGGATACCTACACTTAATGAGGAAGCACCAAAGGCTTACACTTACACTCTCTACAAAAATAAAAATAAAGAAATGAAGTTAGCTACCTGTGAAATGCACCTAAGGAAATTAGCTCTTTAAGTGTACAACAG